>NC_053026.1:317952506-318074959 GCF_003073215.2 Triticum urartu | reverse complement strand
GCTAGTCACCACACACATCACAAAAATACATGGGTTGCACCTCTGGAAAGACGACAAAACCCTTAACAAAACATATGTTGAGCATCAGGGCATATCATGCACACAATAATCATGGCAAAAATGACAAAAGTCTAAATGGAGTAGCAGATCTGACAATTATCTCAAGTAGCCCTCTTCTAACAGCATTTCGGGCATCAAGATGAACTCAAATGAAAATGATGCAATGGAATGAAATGATGTACTCTCCGAGACGAACATTTTGATATGCTATATGCCCAAAACGGAGCTACGGATGCGGAGTTACAGCATGACAAAGTTTGCAAAATATTAGGGTTTTTGGGAGGAAAGTCAACTGTCTTAGATATTTCGGATCTGGATCGGATCCGGGCACTGTAGCTGCACTGTTCACCGGCGGAGTCGATGTCGCTGGCAATGGGCGTCGTGGTAGTCGGACTTGGCGGGATCTCGCCGGAGGAAGGGCGCGGTCGCCGGATCCAGGTGTGGGGGCACCGGATCGGACCGGAGGAGGAGCGGGGCGGTGTCGGGGTGCACTTGGCGGCGGAGGAGAGGGTCAGTGAGGTAGGTGCAGCGAGGACGAGGCGGAGCTCCGGCTGACTCCGGCGATGGAGCACGACAGCGTCGGGCGGCTCGGGCCGCCGGAGAAGAAAGAGCCGGGCGGCGGAGCTTCGGGCCGGGAGGGCCCCGCGCGGGCTCCCTGGGCCGGAGCGGTGGGAGGCGACGTAGGTGACATGTGGCAGGCGGCGATTGGCGCGGCGGGATGTCCGTTAGGCGGCGGACATGTCCGGCAACGGCGAGAGCAAACTTTTTAGGGTTAGGGTAGAATGATCCGCGAATTTCGGAGGAGGGGCTAGTTTTATAGGTAGAGGGAGCTAGGAAGCTCCAAATGAGACGCGGTTTTCGGCCACGCGATCGTGATCGAATGCTCTAGATGATGGAGAGGTTTTGGTGGTTTTGGGCCAAATTGGATGGGTGTTGGGCTGCAACACACACGAGGCCTTTTCGGTCCCTCGGTTAACCGTTGGAGTATCAAACGAAGTCCAAATGGCACGAAACTTGACAGGCGGTCTACCGGTAGTAAACCAAGGCCGCTTGGCAAGTCTTGGTGCAATCTGGAAATGTTTAATTCCCACACATGAAAGAAAGGTAGAAATGACCACCAGAGAAGAACGAAACGCTGGAATGCAAAATGGACAACGGGGAAAATGCTTGAATGCATGAGATGAACACGTATGCAAATGCACAGCACATGATGACATGATATGAGATGAATGACAACGATAACAACACACGGAGACAAAGACCCGAACCCGAGAAAAATAAAATAACTTAACGCCAGAAACGGCAAGAGTTGGAGTACAAATTGGGAAAGTCATATACGGGGTGTTACACAATGAGAGGCCATGTAGGAGTACATGGTGGGTTGTTTCATTGGAAGCGTCCTTAAGCACCGAGATCTGTATGTGTGATTTAAGAACCAGCTACTACCATGCATTGGGCCCGAAACCAATGGACCCTCTCGGCTTCTTAACCACCCTAGTTCTCTGTCCAGGAGTTGCAACTAGTTTTTGGTGTTTATAGGATATGTGTTGGCGGCGGTGCGTAGCGCTGACCCTAGGGGTGGGCTATGATGCGGTAGATACACTGTGGCACGGTGTACCGAGTCGCCCGTTTGGTGTCTCGGGAACCCTGTACACATGGTTTGGGGCTGTATGTGGAAACCTCAGCCGGACTCCCTGCGGATGGAACCTGGATAGGCGATAAACCTGGACTAGAGGCTTGAGTGTTTAGGTAGGCCATGGCCGACACCCTCGTTGGGCTTCCGCTTGAAGGTTGCTGAGTACATGTCATGTAAACGACGGCAAGTGGTGAGAGCGTGTATGAAGAAGTACACTCCTGTGGGGTTAACATCATCTATTCGAATAGCTGCGTCCGCGGTAAAGGACTACTTGGTTGCCTATACAGTTCATAGATAACTTAAAGTGGATACTCTAAAACTCGCAAGATAAGTGTGAGTGCTATGGATGGCCTTCTCGTAGGGAGACGGGAGGGGATCCATAGTGGTGTATTGAATGGTGAATATGTGGTCTCGTGTGCGCCACCTCAAAATAGTTGTTTTGAGTTGTAGTTCAGGTTAGCCACTGAGTCAAAGTTGGCTTGCTGTAGTTAAAATCCACCACCCCTTGTTGATACCGATGCATATGTAGTTAGTTCTGATGTAAGTCTTGCTGAGTACATTTGTACTCACGTTTGCTTAATTTATGTTTTGCAGAGAGATGTCAGTCTCGCTAGTAGTTTCATGTGGACTTCGACGTTTAGCTTAATACCTCAGCTACGATCTTGTGCCCTCGGCAGGATCTGGTAGATAGTCAGGCTTCTAATCGTTTTTCATTTATAGATATCTGTACTCAGACATATTAAGCTTTCGCATGTGCTTGAATTGTATGCTCTGAATGTTGGGTCATGAGACCCATGTTTGTAATATCTCGCTCCTCGGAGCCTATTGAATAAATACTTGAGTCGTAGACTTATGTTGTGATGCCATGTTGTATTTACACATATCGAGCATATTGTGTGTATGATTGAAATGCTTGGTATGTGTGGGATCCGACAATCTAGTTGTTTATCCTTGGCAGCCTCTCTTATGGGGAAATGTATTCTAGTGCTTCCATGAGCCATAGTAGTCCGCTACAGCCCGGTTCACCGGAGTCCTACTAGCCCAGCACTACTGCTCAGGACACTTGACTGGCCAGCATGTGTTTCACTTCGTTCATGTGTCTGTCCCTTCGGGGAAATGTCATGCGGTGACATCCAGAGTCCTACCTAGCCTGCTACAGCCCGGGTTCCCGGAGTCTTGTTAGCCCAGTGCTACAGCCCGGATTCACACGTTGTTGACCGACATGCTCGATGTGATTCATGTGCCTGTCCCCATAGGTTGGTGCCGCTTTGGGTTCACGACTAGCCATGTCGGCCTGGGTTCTCTGTCATATGGATGCTAGCGACACTATCATATACGTGAGCCAAAAGGCGCAAACGGTCTCGGGCCATGGTAAGGTGACACCCATGGGAATACCATGCATGAGGCCGCAAAGTGATATGAGGTGTTACCGGCTAGATCGATGTGACTTGGAATTGGGGTCCTGACAGCATTGGTATCAGAGCCTGACTGCCTGTAGGATTACCAAGCCAACTGGTCGAAGTTGAGTCTAGAAATGCTTTAGTTATACAAGGGAATTGATTGTGGAAGGGAACGTAAGGCTCTTTTTACTCCTTATACCTTATGCCCTTCTGATCTGAGTCAACTCTTCTTTTCTACGGGGATTAAGAACTAGGCCTTCTCATCTATCTATCAGGATGACATGTTACTAATCCATAGATTTATACAATTGATAGTTTCAAACCTCAGTTCCGTTCCTACTACTTCTGTATGTTGACTGTTGACCTCGGAACCTTGATATTGTGATGTTGAGTGGTTATGCCACCATGTTTGCAGGATGTCTCAAATCTTTTGAGCATTTACAACCGTTATGTTGTCTGAGTCATCCCAAGTTTCTAAAAAATCTGATGCAATTGTAAATTCCTTCTTCCCGTTTTAGATGTTCCTTTGGTCAGAATAAGCACACTAACGAGTGCATTGAGGTACTCTATTGCCTCGGTTTATATGTTGGAGCTATTATTATGACCCTAGGTGTTTCAGGGAGTCACCTAGTGATCTAGCCATGTTTTGTATCCCCAGTGTGTGATTCTGGCCATTATTCTCGAAAGCATCTTGTGATGCCATGTAGTAGTAGGTATTCTATTCATGGGTTCTTGAACCTGAGATTCACCCTACTTACCTCATGTTGATAGTGTTGCTAGTTCCTTTAGGATATTAGTAACCTTTGCGATAGTCCTCGAGGTTCGTGGTACATCCTTCTTCCAATTACCATGAACCATTCTTGGCAAAATTTCTTTTAAACCAAAGGTTACGACCAGAGTGGTCTTGATGAGTTCTCCATTCTATATTGTGAATCTGCCAGTTCTACCCTTTTCCGCATGGGTTATCCGGAAGAAATGTTGAGCTTCGCTCGACATACTAATCTTTGCATCCACAACTCAGAAAAACATATGTTCCTTTGGGTTGTCCCTCTTTAGTTGTATCCTGATCCCCGTCTATCAATTTGTAGTCAGGAGTAGTCATGCACTCGTGTTATCGATGACTATTGCTCTTGTGGCTCGTCAAGCCATTCTATTTCAGAATGACTAGGAGAAACAAACTCCAGTACATCATCCACATCTAGAATTGGGTCAAGCAGTTGTATTCCGCAGATCAAAATGCCAATCCAGCTTTTGATTCTGTTCTACCCTGAAGTATGGCCCTCTTTATGTCGGGATTGTCATGATAATTGCACCATCTCTCATGAATTCTTGATGCAGTGATACTTCTTGCCATCATTTTTCATTCCTCGGTTCCGTGTTGTTGCAACCGGAATACCGACAAGTGAACCGTGATGTGCGAAATCAATACTCCGAGAAACTCGTTGCTTTGTAGTAAATGGACAATATTCCCATTCTTAGAGTGTTGATTATTAAATCATCATCCTAAGATTGATCGTGCTACCTAGTCCTTATTTCTAGTGCACTCTTCGATCAATGAGTTAGGATTATTCAGTCCCTTGCTTATTTATTCATATCGTCTTGCTCTGAAAAGCAAGATTGTTCTCGAGCATAGTAACCTATCGATGGTTCATGATGTTCCGAATATCTTCTCGGAAGTATTACCAGGTTGTCACCTGACCTCTATGTTGAGTTCGTGATCATGCTGGTTTTCCTCCAAACCACCCATTCTCCAAAAATCTGTGTTGGATACCCTGAGCTAGTTGGTTAAGCTAAACAATAACTTGGAGAGCTGGAAATAAAAGCTTATCTCACTTAGTTCATGTTAAGGGATATTTTTTTTGTGTGTGCGTGTTGAAGAAAGATGACATCTTCATCGATTGATCCTCGTGATCAACTGTCGGTGCTATTGTCTTAACCAATCTTTGATTTGAGTATGGGCTAGCATCAAATTAAATCAGAACCAATGATATTCGTAATGTTGTCTTACTCGTGGTTGTTCCTCGAGCATACACCATTATATCTTTTGGGTCTGACTAATGCTAACACCTTGTTCACATGATTGTGGAATTCCATTTATATGGAAACCTGGATGAATTGTTGTTGAGCCCATCGACAACATCTTTGTCTCCTCCATGATTTGGTTGAACATTACACTAGTGTTGGAAACTTTATAAGCATTATCTTTGTGTTCCGCTCATGAAGCATATGTTCGGATGAAAGTAGTGACTTCCTCTAATTCTTGTGCATTTGATGCAAGTTGCCGTCGTAAATTGGAGAAAGTTTGTTTTACCTCCTCTGGAATCATCCCAAGTCAGTCATGCACGTGCGAAGTATTCTATGGTCTGATAGACTGATCATCTTCATTCCATACGTATCCCTAGCACCCCAAGCCACTGATTGACTTGTTCAGGGAGAAGAAGTTCTCCATAAGAGCTAATCATATGACTTATGCAAGGACATCAATATCCTTGATGATGGTTCCCAACCAGGACTCGGTAGTGTTTCATTGTAAGACCACCATGTGGTCATGCTTGTCTGGGACAGCATGTTCACATGTGTTTAGCAGAACCAACTCATGTTTTGGAGCTTACTACCATAGCCATTTCCTGAGAATCTCACAATGTCATCTCGTCGATTTGTGTTGCAAACTTTCATTTTCTTCTAGACTCGATGAGTCTAGAATATCCTGACACCAACCAGATCTGAATCTCAGGTAGATGTGATGGTTGGAACGTTTCCCAGGAGCTATAATATTGGTCTCTCTGTAACCGGTAGAGTGGATGTCGTGGCCAACACACCCAACCGGAAGACCTATTATTGGAGTATCTTGATTGAAGAAGTTGGCCACCTCCCATAAGGACCTCGCAAGATTTACTTCCGTAGCTATTCCTTATGGATTCTTGAGCTCCCGAAGTCCGACCTTTTATTTGATGTTCTAGATACCAAACCATGTCAATAAATGGGTTACACTAGCACATCAAGGAGAACATTAGAAGCGGAGTGCTAAATGTCTCTCGGTCGATCATCCAGATTTTGATCCCTTGGCCTCGCTAAGGTGAAATCTGAGAAAGTGTTATCTTTCTTTGCATCTGCATCCTCCACCATTATTCATCATGGTAGTATGTTCTGTTGCCAGGATCCTTGACATGGATATTGGTAAAACTGGTTGAATATGGGAATGCTCAAGTTCTTGAGAGCACACGAAATCACTAGGATTTATCGTCGGCATTAATTGGGATCTGCTTTCAGTTTCCTCGGTTATGCTATAACCTTTCCGATAGTGGAATCTCTCTCTACGGTTGGGTTTCTCCCCAGTTACTAGAATCATTCCCAACATTAGCATTTTGTTCCTAGCTTGCACCGCCATTGTGCCATTCGACCATGGACTACCATCCTCGGTAATTTATGGTCGGGATCATCTTCAAAAGTGGTCCTACCATGGGTCCCATCCATTTCCGATGATAAGCAAAAATTATCCATTGCGTTGTCTTCAACAAGGTAGTCCACATCATCCATTCTAGTTGTAACACCCCGGATGTAACTTTCCCTATTTGTACTCCAACTCTTGCCGTTTCCGGTGTTAAGCTATATTTATTTCTCGGGTTCGGGTCTTTGTCTCCGTGTGTTGTTGTCTTTGTCATGCATCTCATATCATGTCATCATGTGCATTGCATTTGCATACGTGTTCATCTCATGCATTCGAGCATTTTCCCCGTTGTCCGTTTTGCATTCCGGCGCTTCGTTTTCCTCCGGTGGTCATTTCTAGCTGTCTTTCGTGTGTGGGGATTAAACATTTCCGGATTGGACCGAGACTTGCCAAGCGGCCTTGGTTTACTACCGGTAGACCGCCTGTCAAGTTTCGTATCATTTGGACTTCGTTTGATACTCCAACGGTTAACCGAGGGACCGAAAAGGCCTCGTGTGTGTTGCAGCCCAACACCCCTCCAATTTGGCCCAAAACCCACCAAACTCTGCTCCATGTCCTAGAGCGTTCGATCACGATCGCGTGGCCGAAAACCGCACCTCATTTGGACTCTCCTAGCTCCCTCTATGCCTATATGTATACCCCTCCATTTTCGGATTTTCTCCCTTCCCGAAACCCTAAAAAAGATCCCCGCCGCCGTCGGACAACGTCCGCGCCGAGCCGGACGTGTCCGGCTCCGCCGCCGCCTACCACCGCCTGCCACGTGGCCTCGCCTGTCCCCGCCGCCGCCGCGGCCCGGGAGCCCGACTTCGGCCCCCGCGGCCCACATCGCCGCCCGCCGCCGCCTCGCACCAGCTCCGTCGCCCGCCCGGTCGCCCGCAGCTGCCCGCGCCGCTCTGCCGCCCCCTCGCTCCGTCCGCCGGCAGCCGCCGCCGCCCGGGGCCGCCTGCCACCTCGCCTCGCCGTGGGCCCCCGCCACCTCCGCCGCAGGAGGTCGCCGGCGACGCCCCGAATCCGCCCGGCCTCCTCTCCCTCCTACTCCGGCCGGCCCCGGCCCCCCTTCTCCTCCCCGCCGACGAGCGGCCTCGCCGGATCCAGCATCGGGAGGCGCGCCCCGATCCAGTCCCGCGTCAGCTACAGTAAACCCTAGGAGAGGTTGATTTTTTTTGCCAAGTCCCAGAATTTTTACTCCATATGTCCCTGTTTGCGACTCCGTAACTTTGCATCCGTATCTCCGATTTGGGAATATAGCATATCAAAATGTTCGCCTCGATGAGTACATCATTTCATTCCATTGCATAATTTTCATTTTAGTTCATCTTAATGCCCGAAATGCTGTTAGAAGGAGGCTTCGTGAGTTAATTGTCAGATCTGCTAGTTCATCTTAGACTTTTGTCATTTTTGCCATGATTATTGTGTGCATGCTATGCCTGTGAGTCCTTCATATGTTTTGTTAAGGATTTTGTCTTCTTTCCAGAGGTGCAACCCATGAATTTTTAGGATGTGTGTGGTGACTTGTGCAAGCTTGCAAAGTGAGGCACCTGGTAAATCTGTTTTTAGGAACTTAGTAGTTTTCACCAAGTCTGGGATTATTTAGTTCATGATGCCATATGTTCTTGCTGTTTCCTAGTGATCCGTGCCTCTTTTGAGGATGATCAGTAAAGGAGTTTTGTTAATCATGTTATGCTCTATCAATCCATGTCTTTTTTTGCAATTATGGAGCAACCTAGCTTGAGTCAATCGAGCTCTACTTTTGCTTCGTGGTGAATCTGGGCAGATCGTCAACTCGTTTGCGATTTTGCCGGCATTGTTGTATTTTATCCGTGCATGATATGTCATTGTTCTTGCCATGTCTAGCTTGTATTTTGTGCCTTCTTAATGGATGTATGCTTGCCTTGCCATGACTTGCACCCTAGTGAGTGCATCGAGCTCGTTTACATGCCTTCGTGAGTTATGTTTCAGCATGTCTCAGTTTTCACCAAGGCTGAAAACTGATTGTGTTTTAGCTATGTTCGTGTGCCCGTTAGTATATTTTGTGAACCCTCTTGGCCCCAGGTCACTTAGGGACTTTTGTTAAGCTTGTTGAGTAGCTCCATGACATGTATTTACTTGTCTTAATAAGTTCATGTATCATGTTGTTTTGCTGCTCTGAAGAGGGCTTCGTGATCTGAAATTTCAGACAAGTGTTAATTTCACAAAGTCTGAGATCTGTTTTGCATTTGCGTTTTTGCCATGCTTGTTTGAACCTCATAATGGATGAATTGGCCGTGGATCAGTGCTAGTCTTTTGTTAAGCATCTTGTGTGCATCCCGGCCATGTATTTTTTTGTCATGTTTGGTGGCTGTAGCATGTTCATTTCATTACATTTAGATGCCTACTTGCTGTAAATCGCAGACCGGTGTCATTTTTGAAACGCTTGCCATTTCCAAACCGTAACTCCGATTCCGGCGTTCTTTATATTGTTTTCAAGTGATTTCATCTCATCTTTCCAGTGGCACCTTTGGAATTCCAAGTTGAGGCCAGGTTCATGCATTTCCTGTCATATCTTGCATTTGTATCCCGCATCGCATCCCGCATAGCATATCATCTTTGCATCGTGTTGTTTGAGTTTGCATGTGGTTGATTGTATCTTTGTTGCTTGTTTGTCTTGTTTGGGTAGAGCCGGGAGACGAGTTCGCTAACGAGGAGCCCGTTGAGTTTGCTTTTGAGGATCCAGTCAACTCTGACAACTATGCAGGCAAGATGATCATACCCTCGAAATCACTACTATCTTTGCTATGCTAGTTTGCTCGCTCTTTGCTATGCCAATACTACGATGCCTACCATTTGCTTGTCAGCCTCCCAATTGCCATGTCAAACCTCTAACCCACCATGTCCTAGCAAACCGTTGATTGGCTATGTTACCGCTTTGCTCAGCCCCTCTTATAGCGTTTCTAGTTACAGGTGAAGATTGGAGGTCGTTCCTTGTTGGGACATCTTTTATTTAATTATTGGGATATCATTATATTGCTATGTTATCTTAATGCATCTATATACTTGGTGAAGGGTGGAAGGTTCGGCCTCTCGCCTAGTGTTTTGTTCCACTCTTGCCGCCCTAGTTTCCGTCATATCAGTGTTATGTTCCCGAATTTTGCGTTCCTTACGCGGTTGGGTTATAATGGGAACCCCTTGATATTTTTCCTTGATTAAAGCTTTTCCAGCAATGCCCAACCTTGGATTTACCATTTGCCACCTAGCCTTTTCTTTCCCTTGGGTTCTGCAGACTCAAGGGTCATCTTATTTTAGCGCCCCCACGGGCCAGTGCTCCTCTGAGTGTTGGTCCGAACTGAGCTGCCTGCGGGGCCACCTCGGGGAAACTTGAGGGTTGGTTTTACTCGTAGCTAGTCTCATATGAGTGTGCCCCGAGAAAGAGATATGTGCAGCTCCTATCGGGATTTGTCGGCACATTAGGGCGGTGTTACTGGTCTTGTTTTAACCTGTCGAAGTGTCTTGAGTTACCGAGATACCGAGTCTGATCAGAACGTCTTGGGAGGAGGTCTATTCCTTCGTTGACCGTGAGAGCTTGTCATGGGCTAAGTTGGGACTCCCCTGCAGGGACTGAACTTTCGAAAGCCGTGCCCGCGGTTATGGGCAGATGGGAATTTGTTAATGTCCGGTTGTAGATAACTTGAACCTTAATTAATTAAAATGAATCAACTGAGTGTGTTACCGTGATGGCCTCTTCTCGGCGGAGTCCGGGAAGTGGACACGGTGTTGGAGTAATGCTTGCGCAGGTTGTTCCTCTAGATTCTCGCTCGCACTTTGCCTCCTCCTCTCGCTCTCTCTTTTACGAATAAGTTAGCCACCATACTTTCTAGTCGCTTGCTGCAGCTCCACTCATATTTTACCTTGCCATTCCTATAAGCTTAAATAGTCTTGATCGCGAGGGTGCGAGATTGCTGAGTCCCTGTGGCTCACAGATACTATAACTCCAGATGCAGGTCCAGGTGATTCCGCTCCAGGTGATGAGTACGAGCTCAAGTGGGAGTTCGACGAGGACTCTCAGCGTTACTATGTTTCCTTTCCCGATGATCAGTAGTGGTGCCCAGTTGGGGGTGATTGGGACCGTGTCGCATGTTGGGTTCTCTTCTATTTTGGCACCGTAGTCGGGCCATGAGTGTTTGGATGATGTAATGTTATTTATGTTCTTGATTGACGTGGCGAGTGTAAGCCAACTATGTTTTCCCCTTTATTATTCATATTATATGGGATGTTGTGAAGATTGCCTAACTTGCGACATATGCCTTCAATGCGATTATGTCTCTAAGTCGTGCCTCGACACGTGGGAGCTATAGTCGCATCGAGGGTGTTACAAGTTGGTAATCAGAGCCTTCCCCGACCTTAGGAGCCCCATTGCTTGATCGTTTTAGCGGCCGAGTTGTGTCTAGAAAAAATATGTTTTGAGTCTTTAGGAAGTATATATCGGAGAGTTTAGGAATTCTTTTTACTTCCCAGTCTCGTCACCGCTCTGGTAAGGCATCCTGACGTAGAGTTTTGACTCTTCTCTTCTCAAATTTCACTAAAAAAATTAGGATCACGCGAGTATCTTGGAATCGTTCCGATGGCTTATGATGAGAATACTGTCTTGGTGCCTCCTGTCAGGGGTTTAGTGGAAGTGTCCCGGGGAGTTGAGCTCTGAGGTGTTGTCATCATAATTTTATCGTTGCAATTCTGAAATACTTGAGATATGTTCGCCGACGTCGAAAATCTCTTTTATGCAGTTCGTTGGTGAGATAACCTCGATGCCACCCAGTACTGGGGCGGGAGTTCGGGAGTATTGCCATAACTTGGATGCTTTTCGAAGGTTGAGGTAGATGGTTTCCGAAGTTTTCTTGGTTATGTGTTGAAGGATGGATACAGCTGGATGTAGGATTTGCTAATTTGGGTGAGATATTATGCTTCCCCTGCATCCCCAACACCTGATTGCATAACCGGAAAGGTTCGGGAGTTTCATAGGTGGGAATTCTAGTAGCTCTAGTTCTTCTTCCACGGATATTGGTTTGAGATTGGGATTTCTTACCGATTATTCGTTCTTGATCCGTACCTTGTTGGTTTATTTCTCTACCTTAATTCTACGTGGCCTCTCAATTTATGGATACGTGACCATTTCAAGAGAAATGCATTTGTTCATTTTGTTCGGATGTGAAGACTATATGTTGCATTTTCATTCCATTGGATTCAGCTTCAATATTTATCTATCAATGTGCTAATGGTGGTCAACCTCTTCAGGATGGCTCCTCCAATGCGCACGACTCCGAATCCTGATCCGCCACCGCCTCCACCTCCTCCAGAGGCATGGCAAGCTGTGATGGCCGCAACCAATGGAAACACACAGCTGATCATGCAAATTCTCCAAGAGCGCAATCAAGGCAGTCAAGGGAATCAAGGTAGCAATCAGAGTCACTTTGCTACACTCAACCAGTTCCTTGCTAACGGGCCAAAGACTTTCAGCAATTGTGTTGAGGCAATCGATGCTAACGATTGGCTTGTGGATCTGTGTAAGCATTTCGAGTGCAGTAACGTCAGGCCTGAGGACTATGTCAAGTTCGCTTCCTTCCAACTCAAAGATCAAGCGGCAGAATGGTTCCAGCAGTACAAGGACTCCAGAGGTGGACGTGTTATCACTTGGGATGATTTCCGTCGAGATTTCCGAGCTCATCATATTCCGCAGAGCGTGGTTTAAAGCAAGCATGAGGAATTCCGCAATCTGAAGCAAGGCTCTTTGTCTGTCTATGACTACAACAAGTTGTTCCAGAAGCTCGCCCGCTTTGCCAAGCAGGACGTGCCTGATGAGAAGAGCATGATATACCAGTTCAGGGGTGGTCTCAGAGAAGAAATTCAGCTCGCTCTTGTTCTCTTTGAGCCCTTGAGGTATGATGAATTCTACAACATGGCACTGAAGCAAGAGGCTGCTCAGTTGAGGTGTGATGCTTCCAGGAAGAGAGTCAGAGATGTTACTCCTTCTTCCTCTACTCAAGTGGCCAAGCAGCAGAAGTTTTGGCTTCCTCCTCCTCCATTCCGTCAGCCGTATCAGCAGAAGAGCAAAGGTGGCAATGATTCTTCCCACCCAGCCAACCCTGGCTTTCAGAACAAGACTTCGTCTCAAGCTCCAAGATCGAGTGTTCCGTATCACCGTCCGCTTTCAGAGGTCACGTGCAACAAGTGCCAACAGAAGGGTCACTATGCCAACAAGTGTCTCAACCAGAGGCGTCTTCCTCCTCCTCCTCCTGTCAGATCGGCAAGTACAGCTATGGTCAAGCATAACCCCAAGCATGCCAAGGTCAATTTGATGAATGCAGCTCGGGCAGAGGACTCGTCAGATGTGATCATGGGTAACCTTCCTGTTAATGATATTCCAGCTAAAGTACTTTTGACTCTGGTGCATCGCATTCCTTCATGTCATTCCCATTTGCATCGGAGAACAATTTTAGTACTAAGGCTTTACCTAGAGCTATGCAAGTCGTCTCTCCGGCTAAGCGTCTGAGTTCTAGTTTGATGGTTCCGGATATTTCTATCTTGATGGGCGACTTCAAGTTTCTAGCTTCTCCAATGGTTCTTGGTAACTCGGATATTGATCTTATTCTCGGGATGGATTTGCTTTCTAAGCACAAGGCTCAGCTTGATTGTGCAGCCAGGCAGATTCAATTGACTCATTTGTCTAAGGATGTAATTGTCTTTGCCGCTCAGGATAATTCCATCCGTCTGTTTTCTCTCAGTGAGAAGGGTGAATTGGATGCTATCTCTCAAATTCCAGTCGTTTGCGAATATCAAGACGTCTTTCCAGAAGAGCTCCCAGGAATGCCTCCTCACCGGCCAGTTGAATTCGTTATTGAACTTGAGCCTGGCACGGAACCTGTGTGCAAACGTCCTTACAAGCCCGGACCTGAAGAGTTGAAGGAGCTGAAGAAGCAACTCAATGAGCAAGAAAGAATGGGTCTCATCCGACCTAGTTCTTCTCCGTGGGGTTGTGGTGTTCTTTTTGTGAAGAAGAAGGATGGAAGGGACCGACTTTGTGTTGATCACCGTCCAGTGAACAAGAAGACCATCAAGAACAAATACCCACTTCCCAACATCAATGAGCTGTTCGAACAACTCAAAGGTGCTCAAGTATTCTCCAAGCTTGATCTCCGTATGGGTTATCACCAGATTCACATTCGTGAAGAAGATATTCCTAAGACAGCATTCAGAACAAGCTTCGGTTCATATGAATACACTGTCATGTCTTTTGGCCTCGCCAACGCTCCTCCGACGTTCTCTCGCATGATGAACTTCATCTTCAACGCCTACACCAATGACTTCGTTTTGGTCTATCTCGACGACATTCTGGTTTTCTCGAAGAACAAGGAAGATCATGCCAAGCACATGCGTTTGGTTCTTGATAAGCTCAGAGAACATCAGTTCTATGCCAAGTTCTCCAAGTGTGAATTTTGGCTCGATGAGGTTCTTTATCTTGGTCATATTATCTCTGCCAAGGGCATTTCCGTGAATCCCGAGAAGGTGTCTGCAATTGTGAATTGGGAACCTCCTCAGAATGTGAGGCTACTCCGCAGTTTTCTCGGTCTCGCAAGCTATTGCCGAAGATTCGCTGAAAACTTTTCTAAGATTGCGAAGCCTCTCTCAAACCTTCTCCAGAAGCACGTCAAGTACGTTTGGTCTCCGGAGTGTGATATTGCTTTCAACACTTTGAAAGAGAAATTGATCACTGCTCCAGTTCTGACTCCGCCTGATGAATCCAAGCCGTACGAGGTCTTTTGTGATGCCTCTCTCCAAGGTCTTGGCGCAGTATTGATGCAAGAGAAGAAATTTGTTGCTTATACCTCTCGCCAGTTGAAGCCTATTGAGAAGAACTACCCCACTCATGATCTCGAGTTGGCGGCAGTTGTGCATGCTCTGTTGACTTGGAGACATCTTCTATTGGGAAGAAAAATGGACATTTTCACTGATCACAAGAGTCTCAAGTACATCTTCACTCAGCCTAATCTCAACCTCAGGCAAACTTGATGGGTCGAAATGATTCAAGAGTATAATCCGAGTATTGAGTACACTCCAGGCAAGGCCAATGTGATTGCTGACGCTTTGAGCAGAAAGGCTTACTGCAACAGTTTGATTCTTAAGCCCTATCAACCCAAGCTTTGTGAAGCTTTCCACAAACTTAATCTGCAAGTTGTTCCTCACGGTTTCCTCGCCAACCTTCAAGTCTCTCCTACCTTAGAAGACCAGATTCGCCAAGCCCAGCTTCTTGATGCTATGGTGAAAAAGGTGAAGATCGGGATTGCCAAGAGTCAGTCCAAGTACAAGTGCTACCGCCTTGATGACAAGGACACTCTCTTCTTTGAGGATCGTATTGTTGTGCCCAAAGGTGACCTCCGTAAAGTGATCATGAACGAGGCTCACAATTCTCTCCTCTCCATCCACCCTGGGAGTAGGAAGATGTATCAGGACCATAAGCAAGCTTATTGGTGGACTCGAATGAAGCGCGAGATCGCTCAATTCGTGAATGAATGTGATGTCTGCAGAAGAGTGTAGGCAGAACCCCAAAGGCCAGCAGGTCTCCTCCAACCTCTTGCCATTCCAGAATGGAAGTTTGACCACATTGAAATGGACTTCGGGACTGGGTTTCCAAAGTCCAAGCGTGGCAATGATGCTATATTCGTTGTCATCGACAAACTCACCAAAGTGGCTCACTTTCTGCCTATCAAAGAGTCGATCACTGCAGCTCAATTGGCGGAACTCTATACCTCTCGCATTGTCTCTCTGCATGGTATTCCTCAAGTGATATCTTCAGACCGTGGCAGCATCTTTACCTCGAAGTTTTGGGATTCTTTCCAGAAGGCCATGGGCACTAACATCCGCTTCAGCACTGCTTTCCGTCCTCAAACAAGCGGTCAAGTCGAGCGTGTCAACCAGATTCTTGAAGATATGCTCAGGGCTTGTGTGATCTCCTTCGGCATGAAGTGGGATGATTGTCTTCCTTATGCTGAATTCTCCTATAACAATAGTTTTCAAGCAAGTTTGGGCAAGGCCCCTTTTGAAATTCTGTATGGCAGGAAGTGCCGTACCCCTCTCAACTGGTCTGAAACTGGTGAACGTCAGCTTTTGGGTAATGACTTAATCACAGAAGCAGAAGAAATGTGCAAAGTCATTCGTGATAACCTCAAAGCAGCCCAATCCCGCCAGAAAAGCTACTATGATAGTAAGCACCGTGATTTGGCTTTCGAGATCGGAGATCATGTTTACCTTCGTGTCTCTCCTATGAAAGGTACTCGTCGCTTCGGTATCAAAGGGAAGCTTGCCCCTAGATACGTGGGACCTTTCAAGATTGTCAGCAAGAGAGGCGACCTCGCCTATCAACTCGAGCTTCCTTCAAACTTTGCAAATGTTCATGACGTGTTCCATGTCTCTCAGCTTCGAAAGTGCTTCAAGACTCCTGACCGCACCATCAACTTCGAGGACATTGAGCTCCAAGAAGATCTCTCCTATCGTGAGCACCCAGTTGCTATTCTTGAAGAGACTGAACGCAAGACTCGCAACAAGTCAATCAAATTTCTCAAAGTCAAGTGGTCACACCATTCCGACCGTGAAGCTACCTGGGAACGCGAGGATCACCTCCGTTCTGAGTACACAGAGTTCTTTCAGTCCTAGATCTCGGGACGAGATCTTTTCGTAGTGGTGGAGTGTTGTAACACCCCGGATGTAACTTTCCCTATTTGTACTCAAACTCTTGCTGTTTCCGGTGTTAAGCTATATTTATTTCTCGGGTTCGGGTCTTTGTCTCCGTGTGTTGTTGTCTTTGTCATGCATCTCATATCATGTCATCATGTGCATTGCATTTGCATACGTGTTCATCTCATGCATTCAAGCATTTTCCCCGTTGTCCGTTTTGCATTCCGGCGCTTCATTCTCCTCCGGTGGTCATTTCTAGCTGTCTTTCATGTGTGGGGATTAAACATTTCCGGATTGGACCGAGACTTGCCAAGCTGCCTTGGTTTACTACCGGTAGACCGCCTGTCAAGTTTCGTATCATTTGGACTTCGTTTGATACTCCAACGGTTAACCGAGGGACCGAAAAGGCCTCGTGTGTGTTGCAGCCCAACACCCCTCCAATTTGGCCCAAAACCCACCAAACTCTGCTCCATGTCCTAGAGCATTCGATCACGATCGCGTGGCCGAAAACCGCACCTCATTTGGACTCTCCTAGCTCCCTCTATGCCTATATATACACCCCTCCATTTTCGGATTTTCTCCCTTCCCGAAACCCTAAAAAAGATCCCCGCCGCCGCCGGACAACGTCCGCGCCGAGCCGGACGTGTCCGGATCCGCCGCCGCCTACCACCGCCTGCCACGTGGCCTCGCCTGTCCCCGCCGCCGCCGAGGCCCGGGAGCCCGACTCCGGCCCCCGCGGCCCACATCGCCGCCCGCCGCCGCCTCGCACCAGCTCCGCCACCCGCCCGGTCGCCCGCCGCCGCTCGCGCCGCTCCGCCGCCCCCTCGCTCCGTTCGCCAGCAGCCGCCGCCGCCCGGGGCCGCCTGCCACCTCGCCTCGCCGCGGGCCCCCGCCACCGCCGCCACAAGAGGTCGCCGGCGACGCCCCGAATCCGCCCGGCCTCCTCTCCCTCCTACTCCGGCCGGCCCCGGCCCCCCTTCTCCTCCCCGCCGACGAGTGGCCTCGCCGGATCCAGCATCGGGAGGCGCGCCCCGATCCAGTCCCGCGTCAGCTACAGTAAACCCTAGGAGAGGTTGATTTTTTTTGCCAAGTCCCAGAATTTTTACTCCATATGTCCCTGTTTGCGGCTCCATAACTTTGCATCCGTAGCTCCGATTTGGGCATATAGCATATCAAAATGTTCGTCTCGACGAGTAAATCATTTCATTCCATTGCATCATTTTCATTTGAGTTCATCTTGATGCCCGAAATCTGTTAGAAGGAGGCTTCGTGAGTTAATTGTCAGATCTGCTAGTTCATCTTAGACTTTTGTCATTTTTGCCATGATTATTGTGTGCATGCTATGCCTGTGAGTCCTTCATATGTTTTGTTAAGGATTTTGTCTTCTTTCCAGAGGTGCAACCCATGCATTTTTAGGATGTGTGTGGTGACTTGTGCAAGCTTGCAAAGTGAGGCACCCGGTAAATCTGTTTTCAGGGACTTAGTAGTTTTCACCAAGTCTGGGATTATTTAGTTCATGATGCCATATGTTCTTGCTGTTTCCTAGTGATCCGTGCCTCTTTTGAGGATGATCAGTAAAGGAGTTTTGTTAATCATGTTATGCTATATCAATCCATGTCTATGTTTGCAATTATGGAGCATCCTAGCTTGAGTCAATCGAGCGCTACTTTTGCTTCGTGGTGAATCTGGGCAGATCGTCAACTCGTTTGCGATTTTGCCGGCGTTGTTGTAGTTGATACGTGCATGATATGTCATTGTTCTTGCCATTTCTAGCTTGTATTTTGTGCCTTCTTAATGGATGTATGCTTGCCTTTCCATGAATTGCCCCCTAGTGAGTGCATCGAGCTCGTTTACATGCCTTCGTGAGTTATGTTTCAGCATGTCTCAGTTTTCACTAAGTCTGAAAACTGATTGTGTTTTTGCTATGTTCGTGTGCCCGTTAGTATATTTTGTGAACGCTTTTGGCCCAGGTCACTTAGGGACTTTTGTTAAGCTTGTTGAGTAGATCCATGACATGTTCTTACTTGTCTTAATCAGGTCATGTATCATGTTGTTTTGCTGCTCCGAAGAGGGCTTCGTGATCTGAAATTTCAGACAAGTGTTAATTTCACTAAGTCTGAGATCTGTTTTGCATTTGCGTTTTTGCCATGCTTGTTTGAACCTCATAATGGATGAATTGGCCGTGTTGCAGTGCTAGTCTTTTGTTAAGAATCTTGTGTGCATCCCTGCCATGTATTTTGTTGTCATGTTTGGTGGCTGTAGCATGTTCATTTCATTGCATTTAGATGCCTACTTGCTGTAAATCGCAGACCGGTGTCATTTTTGAAACGCTTGCCATTTCCAAACCGTAACTCCGATTCCGGCGTTCTTTATATCGTTTTCAAGCGATTTCATCTCATCTTTCCAGTCGCACCCTTGGAATTCCAAGTTGAGGCAAGGTTCATGCATTTCCTGTCATATCTTGCATTTTGCATCCCGCATCGCATCCCGCATAGCATATCATCTTTGCATCGTGTTGTTTGAGTTTGCACGTGGTTGATTGTATCCTTGTTGCTTGTTTGTCTTGTTTGGGTAGAGCCGGGAGATGAGTTCGCTAACGAGGAGCCCGTTGAGTTTGCTTTTGAGGATCCAGTCAACTCTGACAACTATGCAGGCAAGATGATCATACCCTCGAAATCACTACTATCTTTGCTATGCTAGTTTGCTCGCTCTTTGCTATGCCAATGCTACGATGCCTACCATTTGCTTGTCAGCCTCCCAATTTCCATGTCAAACCTCTAACCCACCATGTCCTAGCAAACCGTTGATTGGCTATGTTACCGCTTTGCTCAGCCCCTCTTATAGCATTTCTAGTTAGAGGTGAAGATTGGAGGCCGTTCCTTGTTGGGACATCTTTTATTTAATTGTTGGGATATCATTATATTGCTATGTTATCTTAATGCATCTATATACTTGGTGAAGGGTGGAAGGTTCGGCCTCTCGCCTAGTGTTTTGTTCCACTCTTGCCGCCCTAGTTTCCGTCATATCGGTGTTATGTTCCCGGATTTTGCGTTCCTTACGCGGTTGGGTTATAATGGGAACCCCTTGATATTTCGCCTTGATTAAAGCTTTTCCAGAAATGCCCAACCTTGGTTTTACAATTTTCCACCTAGCCTTTTCTTTCCCTTGGGTTCTGTAGACTCAAGGGTCATCTTATTTTAGCCCCCCCCCCACGGGCCAGTGCTCCTCTGAGTGTTGGTCCGAACTGAGCTGCCTGCGGGGCCACCTCGGGGAAACTTGAGGGTTGGTTTTACCCGTAGCTAGTCTCATCTGAGTGTGCCCTGAGAAAGAGATATGTGCAGCTCCTATCGGGATTTGTCGGCACATTCGGGCGGTGTTGCTGGTCTTGTTTTAACCTGTCGAAGTGTCTTGAGTTACCGAGATACCGAGTCTGATCGGAACGTCTTGGGAGGAGTTCTATTCCTTCGTTGACCGTGAGAGCTTGTCATGGGCTAAGTTGGGACTCCCCTGCAGGGACTGAACTTTCGAAAGCCGTGCCCGCGGTTATGGGTAGATGGGAATTTGTTAATGTCCGGTTGTAGATAACTTGAACCTTAATTAATTAAAATGAATCAACTGAGTGTGTTACCGTGATGGCCTCTTCTCGGCGGAGTCCGGGAAGTGGACACGGTGTTGGAGTAATGCTTGCGCAGGTTGTTCCTCTAGATTCTCGCTCGCGCTTTGCCTCCTTTTCTCGCTCTCTCTTTTGCGAATAAGTTAGCCACCATACTTGCTAGTCGCTTGCTGCAGCTCCACTCATATTTTACCTTGCCATTCCTATAAGCTTAAATAGTCTTGATCGCGAGGGTGCGAGATTGCTGAGTCCCTGTGGCTCACAGATACTATAACTCCAGATGCAGGTCCAGGTGATTCCGCTCCAGGTGATGAGTACGAGCTCAAGTGGGAGTTCGACGAGGACTCCTCAGCGTTACTACGTTTTTTCCCGATGATCAGTAGTGGTGCCCAGTTGGGGGTGATTGGGACCGTGTCGCATGTTGGGTTCTCTTTTATTTTGGCACCGTAGTCGGGCCATGAGTGTTTGGATGATGTAATGTTATTTATGTTCTTGATTGACGCATGGCGAGTCTAAGCCAACTATGTTTTCCCCTTTATTATTCATATTATATGGGATGTTGTGAAGATTGCCTAACTTGCGACATATGCCTTCAATGCGATTATGTCTCTAAGTCGTGCCTCGACACGTGGGAGCTATAGTCGCATCGAGGGTGTTACACTAGTCTGGGTATGCCATCCCTTCTTACTTCGCCAAACGATTGTTGTTATTGCCTTAGGATGGTATAGAGAGTTTCAATGATCGATGGATCAAAAGTAATTCTTTTGCCACTTAAGGGAGTAATTCTATGAGTCACCTCCTTTAAGGTGCCCCGTTATGGGATCATGGTAATTGTTTCCTCGCTACCTTGAAACCCTCATCAAATTGTTTCTCCATCCCTTTGGATGTATGTTTCGTGTCTCAGCTCGAGAGATGTTTCTACGTCTCATTCCGTGAGTTGATCTTGTGATCATTAGGATGATCCATCCATGTAGACATGTCTCGCTCTTTTGTCCTTGTGTTGGATGAAGATCTCGAAAGCAAAGATGTCAAGATCGACTTGAGTTATCAAATCAACCTCCTCGAGAAAGACATCTGGACCGTGAAGAATATGTTAGCTTGTGTCCCTCTGTCTTCTTACCTCACGAGTAGAATCTCGGGACGAGATTCTTGTTTAGTGGGGGTGAGTTGTCACAGCCCAAGAATTGGTTGCAGATAGTTGCATCAGTGAGCATCATGCATCCTGTTATTTTCAAGAAACTTGAAATGAGGAAATTGAAAGCCTCAGAAATCATTTTAAAAGAAGGGCAAGAACCCATTAAATTGCATTCATTGTTTCCAAAATGACTTCATAAATGTTTGATAATTTTGGCAAGGCTTGGAGACCAAACCAAAAATGGTGAACATTTTTGAAGGAATTATTTTGGGACTTTGAAATTAAATCAATAAGTATTTGAGTTTTGGATTATATTCATTTTTATAGAATATAATTCAAAAGGCCCTGGAATTATTTATGTGCCTCTGGAAAAAGTCCATAATGGCAACATAAAAATATTCAGAAGGTTTTGCCCTGTTTTGAATTTATTTTGAATTTTGAATCGGTGGCAAAATGAATAAATAAAAACAAAACAAAAAAAAACAAAAATAAAATAGAGCAGAGGCCTACCTAGAGCCCACTCACCTGTGGCATGGCACTGTTGCTGGCGGCCCAGCCCACCAGGCAACATGCCAGTCATCCCCTTCCTCCCGCCAGTGTGCACTGTGCTTGGCGCACGCACAGCAGGCGAGGGCCACCTCCTGCTTGCCACCTCTCGAGCGTCCCCATGCCCATCCGCGTCGCCTGGGAGGTGCCCCGCATCCCCCTCTGCCTTTCCCCTCACCCTGGAACTCGCTCCCTCTCCTCTAGCCCTCTCCCCGAGGACGCCCGAGAGCGCTCCTTCGCCGCCGTTCACTGCCACCGCGTCCACCGAGTTCCCCTCGTCCTCTACTTTGTCCAATGGGCTCGCCTCGACGCCGTGGATCACCTATTGGGTTTTGTAGTAATTTCAAAAAATTTCCTACACACGCGCAAGATCATGGTGATGCATAGCAACGAGAGGGGGAGTATGATCTACATACCTAGTAGATCGACAACGGAAGCGTTTGGTTGATGTAGTCGTACGTCTTCACGATCCGACCGATCAAGCACCGAAACTACGGCACCTCCGAGTTCTAGCACACGTTCAGCTCGATGACGATCCCTGGACTCCGATCCAGCAAAGTGTCGGGGAAGAGTTCCATCAGCACGACGGCGTGGTGACAATCTTGACGTACTACTGCTGCAGGGCTTCGCCTAAGCACCGCTACAATATTATCGAGGACTATGGTGGCTGGGGGCGCCGCACACGGCTAAGGAATAGATCACGTGGATCAACTTGTGTGTCTCTGGGGTGCTCCTGCCTCCGTATATAAAGGACTAGAGGGGGGAGGCTGGCCGGCCAAGGAGGGCGCGCCAGGAGAGTCCTACTCCCTCTGGGAGTAGGATCCCCCCCTAATCCTAGTTGGAATAGGATTCGCGGAGGGGGGAAAGAGAGAGAGGGGCCGGCCCCCTCTCCTTGTCTTATTCGGACCAAGGGAGGGGAGGGGAGGGGCGCGCGGCCCATGTAGGGCTGCCTCTTCTCTTTTCCACTAAGGCCCATCATGGCCCATTTAGCTCCCGGGGGGTTCCGGTAACCTCCCGGTACTCCGGTAAAATCCCGATTTCACCCGGAACACTTCCGGTATCCAAACATAGGCTTCCAATATATCAATCTTTATGTCTCGACCATTTCGAGACTCCTCGTCATGTCCGTGATCACATCCGGGACTCTGAACAACCTTCGGTACATCAAAATGCATAAACTCATAATATAACAATCATCGTAACCTTAAGCGTGCGGACCCTACGGGTTCGAGAACAATGTAGACATGACCAAGACACGTCTCCGGTCAATAACCAATAGCGGGACCTGGATGCCCATATTGGCTCCTACAAATTCTACGAAGATCTTTATCGGTCAGACCGCATAACAACATACGTCGTTCCCTTTGTCATCGGTATGTTACTTGCCCGAGATTCGATCATCGGTATTCTAATACCTAGTTCAATCTCGTTGCCGGCAAGTCTCTTTACTCGTTCTGTAATACATCATCCCGCAACTAACTCATTTAGTTGCAATGCTTGCAAGGCTTAAGTGATGTGCATTACCGAGAGGGCCCAGAGATACCTCTCCGACAATCGGAGTGACAAAACCTAATCTCGAAATACGCCAACCCAACATGTACCTTTGGAGACACCTGTAGTACTCCTTTATAATCACCTAGTTATGTTGTGACGTTTGGTAGTACCCAAAGTGTTCCTCCGGTAAACGGGAGTTGCATAATCTCATAGTTATAGGAACATGTATAAGTCATGAAGAAAGCAATAGCAACATACTAAACGATCGGGTGCTAAGCTAATGGAATGGGTCATGTCAATCAGATCATTCTCTCAATGATGTGATCCCGTTAATCAAATAACAACTCATTGTTCATGGTTAGGAAACATAACCATCTTTGATTAACGAGCTAGTCAAGTAGAGGCATACTAGTGACACTTTGTTTGCCTATGTATTCACACATGTATTATGTTTCCGGTTAATACAATTCTAGCATGAATAATAAACATTTATCATGATTATAAGGAAATAAATAATAACTTTATTATTGCCTCTAGGGCATATTTCCTTCAGTCTCCCACTTGCACTAGAGTCAATAATCTAGATTACACAGTAATGATTCTAACACCCATGGAGCCTTGGTGCTAATCATGTTTTGCTCGTGGAAGAGGCTTAGTCAACGGATCTGCAACATTCAGATCCGTATGTATCTTGCAAATCTCTATGTCTCCCACCTGGACTAGATCCCGGATGGAATTGAAGCATCTCTTGATGTGCTTGGTTCTCTTGTGAAATATGGATTCCTTTGCCAAGGCAATTGCACCAGTATTGTCACAAAAGATTTTCATTGGACTCGATGCACTAGGTATGACACCTAGATAGGATATGAACTCCTTCATCCAGACTCCTTCATTTGCTACTTCCGAAGCAGCTATGTACTCCGCTTCACATGTAGATCCCGCTACAACGCTTTGTTTAGAACTGCTCCAACTGACAGCTCCACCGTTTAACGTAAACACGTATCCGGTTTGCGATTTAGAATCGTCCGGATCAGTGTCAAAGCTTGCATCAACGTAACCTTTTACGATGAGCTCTTTGTCACCTCCATATATGAGAAACATATCCTTAGTCCTTTTCAGGTATTTCAGGATGTTCTTGACCGCTGTCCAGTGATCCACTCCTGGATTACTTTGGTACCTCCCTGCTAGACTTATAGCAAGGCACACATCAGGTCTGGTACACAGCATTGCATACATGATAGATCCTATGGCTGATGCATAGGGAACATCTTTCATATTCTCTCTATCTTCTGTAGTGGTCGGGCATTGAGTCTTACTCAACTTCACACCTTGTAACACAGGCAAGAACCCTTTCTTTGCTTGATCCATTTTGAACTTCTTCAAAATTTTGTCAAGGTATGTGTTTTGTGAAAGTCCAATTAAGCGTTTTGATCTATCTCTATAGATCTTAATGCCTAATATGTAAGCAGCTTCACCGAGGTCTTTCATTGAAAAACTCTTATTCAAGTATCCCTTTATGCTATCCAGAAATTCTATATCATTTCCAATTAGTAATATGTCATCTACATATAATATCAGAAATGCTACAGAGCTCCCACTCACTTTCTTGTAAATACAGGCTTCTCCAAAAGTCTGTATAAAACCAAATGCTTTGATCACACTATCAAAGCGTTTATTCCAACTCCGAGAGGCTTGCACCAGTCCATAAATGGATCGCTGGAGTTTGCACACTTTGTTAGCTCCCTTTGCATCGACAAAACCTTCTGGTTGCATCATATACAACTCTTCTTCCAGAAATCCATTCAGGAATGCAGTTTTGACATCCATCTGCCAAATTTCATAATCATAAAATGCGGCAATTGCTAACATGATTCGGACAGACTTAAGCATCGCTACGGGTGAGAAGGTCTCATCGTAGCCAATCCCTTGAACTTGCCGAAAACCTTTTTGCGACAAGTCGAGCTTTGTAGACAGTAATATTATCGTCAGCGTCAGTCTTCTTCTTGAAGATCCATTTATTCTCAATTGCTTGTCGATCATCGGGCAAGTCAACCAAAGTCCATACTTTGTTCTCATACATGGATCCCATCTCAGATTTCATGGCTTCAAACCACTTTGCAGAATCTGGGCTCACCATCGCTTCTTCATAGTTCGTAGGTTCATCATGATCTAGTAGCATGACTTCCAGAACGGGATTACCGTACCACTCTGGTGCGGATCTTACTCTGGTTGATCTACGAGGTTCAGTAGTATCTTTTTCTGAAGTTTCATGATCATCATCATTAGCTTCCTCACTAACTGGTGTAGGTGTCATAGAAACAGTTTTCTGTGATGTACTACTTTCCAATAAGGGAGAAGATACAGTTACCTCGTCAAGTTCTACTTTCCTCCCACTCACTTCTTTCGAGAGAAACTCCTTCTCCAGAAAGTTTCCGAATTTAGCAACAAAAGTCTTGCCTTCGGATCTGTGATAGAAGGTGTATCCAATAGTTTCCTTTGGATATCCTATGAAGACACATTTCTCTGATTTGGGTTCGAGCTTATCAGGTTGAAGCTTTTTCACATAAGCATCGCAGCCCCAAACTTTCAGAAACGAGAACTTTGGTTTCTTGCCAAACCACAGTTCATAAGGCGTCGTCTCAACGGATTTTGATCGTCCCTATTTAACGTGAATGCGGCCGTCTCTAGAGCGTATCCCCAAAACGATAGCGGTAAATCAGTAAGAGACATCATAGATCACACCATATCCAGTAAAGTACGATTATGACGTTCGGACACACCATTACGCTGAGGTGTTCCGGGTGGCGTGAGTTGCGAAACTACTCCACAATTTTTCAAATGTACACCAAACTCGTAACTCAAATATTCTCCTCCACGATCAGATCGTAGAAACTTTATTTTCTTGTTACGATGATTTTCAACTTCACTCTGAAATTCCTTAAACTTTTCAAATGTTTCAGACTTATGTTTCATTAAGTATATATACCCATATCTGCTTAAATCATCTGTGAAGGTGAGAAAATAACGATATCTGCCACGAGCCTCAATATTCATCGGACCACATACATCTGTATGTATGATTTCCAACAAATTTGTTGCTCTCTCCATAGTACCGGAGAACGGCGTTTTAGTCATCTTGCCCATGAGGCACGGTTCGCAAGTACCAAGTGATTCATAATCAAGTGGTTCCAAAAGTCCATCAGTATGGAGTTTCTTCATGCGCTTTACACCGATATGACCTAAACGGCAGTGCCACAAATAAGTTGCACTCTCATTATCAACTCTGCATCTTTTGGCTTCAACATTATGAATATGTGTGTTACTACTATCGAGATTCAACAAGAATAGACCACTCTTCAAGGGTGCATGACCATAAAAGATATTACTCATATAAATAGAACAACCATTATTCTCTGATTTAAATGAATAACCGTCTCGCATCAAACAAGATCGAGATATAATGTTCATGCTTAATGCTGGCACCAAATAACAATTATTTAGGTCTAATACTAATCCCGAAGGTAGATGTAGAGGTAGCGTGCCGACTGCGATCACATCGACTTTGGAACCGTTTCCCACGCGCATCGTCACCTCGTCCTTAACCAATCTTCGCTTGATCCATAGTCCCTGTTTCGAGTTGCAAATATTAGCAACAGAACCAGTATCAAATACCCAGGTGCTACTGCGAGCATTAGTAAGGTACACATCAATAACATGTATATCACATATACCTTTGTTCACCTTGCCATCCTTCTTATCCGCCAAATACTTGGGGCAGTTCCGCTTCCAGTGAACAGTCTGCTTGCAATAGAAGCACTCAGTTTCAGGCTTAGGTCCAGGTTTGGGTTTCTTCTCTTGAGTAGCAACTTGCTTGTCGTTCTTTTTGAAGTTCCCCTTCTTCTTCCCTTTGCCCTTTTTCTTGAAACTAGTGGTCTTGTTGACCATCAACACTTGATGCTCCTTCTTGATTTCTACCTCCGCAGCTTTCAGCATCGCGAAGAGCTCGGGAATAGTCTTATTCATCCCTTGCATATTATAGTTCATCATGAAGCTCTTGTAGCTTGGTGGCAGTGATTGGAGAATTCTGTCAATGACGCAATCATCTGGAAGATTAACTCCAAATTGAATCAAGTGATTATTATACCCAGACATTTTGAGTATATGCTCACTAACAGAACTGTTCTCCTCCATCTTGCAGCTATAGAACTTATTGGAGACTTCACATCTCATATGCTCCATGACGTTCAAAACGTCGTTGAAGTCCCGATTCTAAGCCGTAAAGCATGGCACATTGAACTATCGAGTAGTCATCAGCTTTGCTCTGCCAGACGTTCATAACATCTGGCGTTGCTCCTGCAGCAGGCCTGGCACCCAGCGGTGCTTCCAGGACGTAATTCTTCTGTGCATCAATGAGGATAATCCTCAAGTTACGGACCCAGTCCGTGTAATTGCTACCATCATCTTTCAACTTTGCTTTCTCAAGGAACGCATTAAAATTCAACGGAACAACAGCACGAGCCATCTATCTACAATCAAACATGAACAAGCAAGATACTAATCAGGTACTAAGTTTCATGATAAATTTAAGTTCAGTTAATTTACTTAAAGAACTCCCACTTAGATAGACATCCCTCTAATCCTCTAAGTGATTACGTGATCCAAATCAACTAAACCATGTTCGATCATCACGTGAGATGGAGTAGTTTAATGGGTGAACATCATTATGTTGATCATATCTACTATATGATTCACGCTCGACCTTTTGGTCTCCGTGTTCCGAGGCCATATTTGTATATGCTTGGCTCGTCAAGTATAACCTGAGTGTTCCGCGTGTGCAACTGTTTTGCACCCGTTGTATTTGAACGTAGAACCTATCACACCCGATCATCACGTGGTGTCTCAGCACGAAGAACTTTCGCAACGGTGCATACTCAGGGAGAACACTTCTTGATAATTTAGTGAGAGATCATCTTATAATGCTACCGTCAATCAAAGCAAGATAAGATGCATAAAAGATAAACATCACATGCAATCAATATAAGTGATATGATATGGCCATCATCATCTTGTGCTTGTGATCTCCATCTCCGAAGCACCGTCGTGATCATCATTGTCATCGGCGTGACACCTTGATCTCCATCGTAGCATCGTTGTCGTCTCGCCAAGCTTGTGCTTCCATGACTATCGCTACCGTTTAGTGATAAAGTAAAGCATTACATCGCGATTGCATTGCATACAATAAAGCGACAACCATATGGCTCCTGCCAGTTGCCGATAACTCGGTTACAAAACATGATCATCTCATACAATAAAAATCAGCATCATGTCTTGACCATATCACATCACAACATGCCCTGCAAAAACAAGTTAGACGTCCTCTGCTTTGTTGTTGCAAGTTTTACGTGGCTGCTACGGGCTTAAGCAAGAACCAATCTTACCTACGCATCAAAACCACAATGATAGTTTGTCAAGTTGGTGCTGTTTTAACCTTCGCAAGGACCGGGCGTAGCCATACTCAGTTCAACTAAAGTTGGAGAAACTGTCACCCACAAGCCACCTCTGTGCAAAGCACGTCGAGAGAACCGGTCTCGCATAAGCGTACGCGTAATGTCGGTCTGGGCCGCTTCATCCAACAATACCGCCGAACCAAAGTATAACATGCTGGTAAGCAGTATGACTTATATCGCCCACAACTCACTTGTGTTCTACTCGTGCATATAACATCAACATATAAAACCTAGGCTCGGATGCCACTATTGGGTTTCGTAGTAATTTCAAAAAAATTCCTACGCACACGCAAGATCATGGTGATGCATAGCAACGAGAGGGGGAGTATGATCTACATACCTAGTAGATCGACAACAGAAGCGTTTGGTTGATGTAGTCGTACGTCTTCACGATCCGACCGATCAAGCACCGAAACTACGGCACCTCCGAGTTCTAGCACACGTTCAGCTCGATGAAGATCCCCGGACTCCAATCCAGCAAAGTGTCGGGGAAGAGTTCCGTCAGCACGACGGCGTGGTGAAGATCTTGACGTACTACTGCTGCAGGGCTTCGCCTAAGCACCGCTACAATATTATCAAGGACTATGGTGGCTGGGGGCGCCGCACACGGCTAAGGAATAGATCACGTGGATCAACTTGTGTGTCTCTGGGGTGCTCCTGCCTCCGTATATAAAGGACTAGAGGGGGAGGCTGGCCGGCCAAGGAGGGCGCGCCAGGAGAGTCCTACTCCCTCTGGGAGTAGGATCCCCCCCCCCCCCAGTCCTAGTTGGAATAGGATTCGCGGAGGGGGGAAAAGAGAGAGAGGGGCCGGCCCCCTCTCCTTGTCTTATTCGGACCAAGGGAGGGGAGGGGCGCGCGGCCCATGTAGGGCTGCCTCTTCTCTTTTCCACTAAGGCCCATCATGGCCCATTTAGCTCCCGGGGGGTTCCGGTAACCTCCCAGTACTCCGGTAAAATCCCGATTTCACCCGGAACACTTCCGGTATCCAAACATAGGCTTCCAATATATCAATCTTTATGTCTCGACCATTTCGAGACTCCTCGTCATGTCCGTGATCACATCCGGGACTCCGAACAACCTTCGGTACATCAAAATGCATAAACTCATAATATAACAATCATCGTAACCTTAAGCGTGCGGACCCTACGGGTTCGAGAACAATGTAGACATGACCGAGACACGTCTCCGGTCAATAACCAATAGCAGGACCTGGATGCCCATATTGGCTCCTACATATTCTACGAAGATCTTTATCGGTCAGACCGCATAACAACATACGTCGTTCCCTTTGTCATCGGTATGTTACTTGCCCGAGATTCGATCGTCGGTATTCTAATACCTAGTTCAATCTCGTTGCCGGCAAGTCTCTTTACTCGTTCTGTAATACATCATCCCGCAACTAACTCATTTAGTTGCAATGCTTGCAAGGCTTAAGTGATGTGCATTACCGAGAGGGCCCAGAGATACCTCTCCGACAATCGGAGTGACAAAACCTAATCTCGAAATACGCCAACCCAACATGTACCTTTGGAGACACCTGTAGTACTCCTTTATAATCACCTAGTTATGTTGTGACGTTTGGTAGTACCCAAAGTGTTCCTCCGGTAAACGGGAGTTGCATAATCTCATAGTTATAGGAACATGTATAAGTCATGAAGAAAGCAATAGCAACATACTAAACGATCGGGTGCTAAGCTAATGGAATGGGTCATGTCAATCAGATCATTCTCTCAATGATGTGATCCCGTTAATCAAATAACAACTCATTGTTCATGGTTAGGAAACATAACCATCTTTGATTAACGAGCTAGTCAAGTAGAGGCATACTAGTGACACTTTGTTTGCCTATGTATTCACACATGTATTATGTTTCCGGTTAATACAATTCTAGCATGAATAATAAACATTTATCATGATTATAAGGAAATAAATAATAACTTTATTATTGCCTCTAGGGCATATTTCCTTCATCACCAACACGAAGCACGCGCTCGCGGGATTCCTAAAACGTTGCCATTGAGCTCGTCGTCGTCCTCTGCCCCGACGATCGCCGCCCTTGGATTCGCCGCCTCTGACGCTTCCCCGACCCCGCTGGGCTTCTCTGTGAGTCCTCTGTGAGCTGCTCTTCCGTTCGCCCCTTTCCCCGTCACCTCGCACGTCCCCTAGCGCTAGCGCCGTTGTGCCCGAAGCTCACCGCCGCCCATCCATGTCGCCGCCGTGGCTACCGTCACCTCGAGCCGCAACCAAGCACACCACTGTGCTCAGAGCAATGCCAGAAGCCCAAAACCCACACCCACTGCTCCTGCCGTCCACTGCATCCCCTGTTCGTCGTGGCCTAACTTTGGCCGCCGCCTCTGTGCTCATCGTCGTCGTTTCCAGCAACCCCGAGGCCTCCCGATCGCTCTGCTAGACGCGGTCGAGCGCGGGCTACCTTCTGGTGGTCTCCGCGCGTCCAGCCGCCGCTCGTAGCCCAAATCCGGCGAGTTGTCGCCGTGGTTTTGGTCGCCATCGGCCGAACTCCGGTGACTACCGACGTGGCCATCATTAGCACTAATCCCTGCCAGCTAACCACCCCACAGCCACTGACAGTGGGCCCCGCGTCGAGTCAAAGCACGAGTCAACGCGGGATTAGTGCCTCTGTCACTGACCAGTGGGCCCGACAGGTTAGGTTTGACCTAGACCGGGTCAGTTGACCTGCTGACGTCACTGTTCACCATGCTGACGCCATAAAGCTTTTCTGGCATTTTCAATAACCAGGAAATTCCAGAAAATAGTTAAAACTTCAAAAAATCATAGAAAATAATCTATAACTCCAATGGAAATAATTTATATATGAAAAATGATCAGAAAAATCCAAAGAATATGTTTATGCCATGTTCATGCATGTTTTAGAAAGTTAACTCCACTGATTAGGATAAAACATGATTAAGGTAAATTTGAAAAATAGGTTTGGAGTTGGAATTTGATGTAGATTGAATTCCGCTTCAATTAAAATGACTTGTTGTTGCATTAGCTCAATTCGGTACCTTACTATGTCATATCATCCATTTTCTTATGCATTGCATTAATTGAATGTTGTTTATGTTCCTTTGCCGGTAATTGTCCCCTCTCAGTAGACGTGTTTCGACAATGAATTCGATGACACCGATGAAGAGTTATACTATCTTCAGAAGTGCCAGGCAAGCAAAAACCCCTTGTTCATTCCGATACAATCCCACTCTCTCGCTCCTGCTCTCTTTTACTGCATTAGGACAATAACGATTCAACTGTTACATGTTGCGGTAGTTGAACCCTTTCCTCTGCATGACCTGTCATTGCCACAGTAAATAGATGAAACCCACTAGCCTGAGTAGGAGTTGTTTGAGCCCTGATGTGCCTACTTATCCATGCTTGTTTGTCATGCCAACTATTTCCTAGAGTTGTGTCAGGTCTGATTCATCGGGGATGAATTGGAAAGCTGTGAACATGTCCTACTGTGTGTGAGCTAAGTGTGTTGAACACGATTTGGTAAAGGTATCAATGAGAGGCCATGTAGGAGTACATGGTGGGTTGTTTCATTGGAACCGTCCTTAAGCACCGAGATCTGTATGTGTGATTTAAGAACCAGCTACTACCATGCATTGGGCCCGAATCCAATGGACCCTCTCGGCTTCTTAACCACCCTAGTTCTCTGTCTAGGAGTTGCAACTAGTTTCCGGTGTTTATAGGATATGTGTTGGCGGCCGTGCGTAGCGCTGACCCTAGGGGTGGGCTATGATGCGGTAGATACATCGTGTCACGGTGTACCGAGTCACCCATTTGGTGTCTCGGGAACCCTGTACACGTCGTTTGGGGCCGTATGTGGAAACCTCGGCCGGAATCCCTGCGGATGGAACCTGGATAGGCAATAAACCTGGACTAGACTCTTGAGTGTTTAGGTAGGCCGTGGCCGACACCCTCGTTGGGGTTCCGCTTGAAGGTTGCCGAGTACAAGTCGTGTAAACGACGGTAAGTGGTGAGAGCTTGTATGAAGAAGTACACCCCTGCAGGGTTAACATCATCTATTCGAATAGCCGCGTCCGCGGTAAAGGAATACTTGGTTTCCTATACAGTTCATAGATAACTTGAAGTGGATACTCTAAAACTCGCAAGATAAGTGTGAGTGCTATGGATGACCTTCTCGTAGGGAGACGGGAGGGGATCCATAGTGGTGTATTGAATGGTGAATATGTGGACTCGTGTGCACCACCTCAAAAGAGTTGCTTCTAGTCGTAGTTCAGGTTAGCCACTGAGTCAAAGCTGGCTTGCTGCAGTTAAACTCCACCACCCCCTTGTTGATATCGATGCATATGTAGTTAGTTCTGATGTAAGTCTTGTTGAGTACATTTGTACTCATGCTTTCTTAATTTATGTTTTGCAGAGAGACGTTAGTCTCGCTAGTAGTTCCGTGTGGACTTCGACGTTTAGCCTGATACCTCAGCTACGATCTTGTGCCCTCGGCAGGATCTGGTAGATAGTCAGGCTTCTAAGCCTTTTTCATTTATAGATGTCTGTACTCAGACATGTTAAGCTTCTGCATGTGCTTGAATTGTATGCTCTAAATGTTGGGTCTTGAGACCCATGTTTGTAATATCTCGCTCCTCGGAGCCTATTGAATAAATACTTGAGTCGTAGAGTTATGTTGTGATGCCATGTTGTATTTACACATATCCAGCATATTGTGTGTATGATTGAAATGCTTGGTATGTGTGGGATGCGACAATCTAGTTGTTTATCCTTGGCAGCCTCTCTTATGGGGAAATGTAGTCTAGTGCTTCCATGAGCCATAGTAGTCCGCTACAGCCCGGTTCACCGAAGTCCTGCTAGCCCAGCACTACTACTCAGGACACTTGACTGGCCGGCATGTGTTTCACTTCGTTCCTGTGTCTGTCCCTTCGCGGAAATGTCACGCGGTGACATCCGGAGTCCTGCCTAGCCTGCTACAGCCCGGGTTCCCGGAGTCCTGTTAGCCCAGTGCTACAGCCTGGATTCACACGCTACTGACCGACATGCTCGATGTGATTCATGTATGCATGTCCCCATAGGTTGGTGCCGCTTTGGGTTCACGACTAGCCATGTCGGCCCGGGTTCTCTGTCATATGGATGCTAGCGACACTATCATATACATGAGCCAAAAGGCGCAAATGGTCCCCGGCCATGGTAAGGCGACACCCGTGGGAATACCGTGCGTGAGGCCGCAAAGTGATATGAGGTGTTACCGGCTAGATCGATGTGACTTCGAATCGGGGTCCTGACATAAGGTAAACCTAACCATAGCATGAAACATGTGGATCCAAATCAGCACCTTACAAAGCAACGCATAAACTACGGTTTAAGCTTCTGTCACTCTAGCAACCCATCATCTACTTATTACTTCCCAATGCCTTCCTCTAGGCCCAAATAATGGTGAAGTGTTATGTAGTCGACATTCACATAACACCACTAGAGGCTGGACAACATACATCTTATCAAAATATCAAACAAATACCAAATTCACATGACTACTAATAGCAAGACTTCTCCCTTGTCCTCAGGAACAAACGTAATTACTCACAAAGCATATTCATGTTCCTAATCAGAGGGGTAATAATATGCATATAGGATCTGAACATATGATCTTCCACCAAATAAACCAACTAGCATCAACTACAAGGAGTAATCAACACTACTAGCAACCTACTAGCACCAATCCCGGACTTTGAGACAAGAATTGGATACAAGAGATAAGCTAGGGTTTGGAGATGAGATGGTGCTGGTGAAGATGTTGATGGAGATTGCCCTCCCACGATGAGAGGTGCGTTGGTGATGACGATGGTGATGATTTCCCCCTCTGGGAGGGAAGTTTCCCCGGCAGAACAGCTCCGCCGGAGCTCTAGATTGGATCCGCCAAGGTTCCGCCTCGTGGCGGCGGAGTTTCGTCCCGAAAAGTTCCTCCTTTTTTTCTCATCGAGAGACTTCATATAGGAGAAGATGGACGTCGGAGAGCCACCAGGGGGCCCACGAGGTAGAGGGCGCGCCCTAGGGGGGGCACACCCCCCACCCTCGTGAGCAGGGTGTGGGCCCCCTGGCCTTCATCTTTGGCGAGGATTTTTCTTTATTTATTTTAAGATGTTCCGTGGAGTTTCAGGACTTTCGGAGTTGCGCAGAATAGGTCTCTAATATTTGCTCCTTTTCCAGCCCAGAATTCCAGCTGCCGGCATTCTCCCTCCTTATGTAAACCTTGTAAAATAAGATAGAATAGCCATAAGTATTGTGACATAAAGTGAAATAACAGTCCATCATGCAATAAATATCGATATAAAAGCATGACGCAAAATGGACGTATCAACTCCCCCAAGCTTAGACCTCGCTTGTCCTCAAGCGAAAAGCCGATAACAATAAATATGTCCTCATGTTTAGAGGTAGAGGCGTTGATAAAAAATAAAATATGGACATGAAGGCATCATGATTTTTCTCATAACAGCAACATATATAGATTTTGTCATATGATTACTTATGTTCGAGTGATGATCTATTCACAATGCAAAAGTATAAATCATAAACCTTATTGGGCTCCGACAAACTATAATCTCAGTCATTGAAGCAATTGCAATTTATCATAACATCAGAAAGAGTCTATGTCAGAGCTAAAAAGCAAGTCCACATACTCAACTATCATTTAGTCCTCCATAATTGCTAGCACTCACGCAATACTTGTGGTTACAGAGTTTTAATCGGACACAGAGAAAGATAGGGGCTTATAGTTCTGTCCCACAACCTTTTACCTCAAGGGTAATGTCAACAATAATGGTTCATGCTCCCCTACATCCAATTAGATATATATATATATATATATATATCATGTTCTTTCCAACATGCTGAGCTTGCCAAAGGATAAGATGAAAAAGAAAAGGTGAAGATCACCATGACTCTTGCATAAGGTAGAAGATAATGATAAAAGATAGGCCCTTCGCAGAGGGAAGCAGAGGTTGCCATGTGCTTTTATGGTTGAATGCACAAAATCTCAATGCGAAAGAACATCACTTTATAGTTCCCCTTGTGATATGAACCTTTATTATGCAGTCCGTTGCTTTTATTACTTCCACATCACAAGATCGTATAAAGCTTATTTCTCCCACACCAATCAATCATACATATTTAGAGCAATTTTTATTGCTTTGCACCGATGACAACTTACTTGAAGGATCTTACTCAATCCATAGGTAGATATGGTGGACTCTCATGGCAAAACTGATTTAAGGGTATTTGGAAGCACAAGTAGTATTTCTACTTGGTGCTGGGAATTTGGCTAGCATGAGGGGGAAAGGCAAGCTCAACAACTTAGAGGATCCATGACAACATACTTTATATCAGATATGAGTTATATCTACCTATGGATTGAGTATTCCTTGTCCAACATCAACCCTTTAGCATGTCATATTTTAATGAGTGCTCCCAATCATAAAAAGATGTCAATGATAATATATCTATATGTGAAAACCTCTCTTTCCTTATTACTTCCTATTAATTGCAACAATGACCAAAGCTATGTCTACCAACTCCCAACAACTTTTAATCATCATACTCTTCCTATGTGAAGTCATTACTCTCAATAAGATCAATATGAACTTTTTGTTTCTTTTTATTCTTTTTCTCTTTCTTTTATTCATCCAAGATCATGACAAAATAATCAAGCCCTTGACTCAACACTAATCTTTATTATATATAGCTCACAGACTCGATTACAAAGAGATATCATAAAGCAAACTCAAAACTAGATCATGCCATAAACTTTATTCTACTAGATCAAGATACTACTAATAGGATCGAACTATGAAAAACGGTAAAGATAGGAGTTGTGATTGTGATACGATACCGGGGCACCTCCCCCAAGCTTGGCAGTTGCCAAGGGGAGTGCCCATAGCCATGTGATTATATCTCCTTGGTTGGTGAAGAAGGTGGAGGTGTTCTTGATGATGCAGGCTTGTCATCCGTCTTCCAAGGCATATGTTCACCATCATAGAAGGATGATCGAGTCTCTGGAATCCTCGAATCTGCAGCCAAACTCATTCTTTTGAATCTATATTCATACTCACAGTTTTGGTTATGCAGGTCATAGATTTGGGCTTGGAGGTGCTCGATCTTCTCATATAGCTTGAAGATGGCCTCCTCGGTGTTCTTGGCATCCGGCTTGTAGTTGTTAGTGAACTCCGCGAGCATCGTGTGGCTAGCGTTGATTCCACGCTCCACCATCCCCTGGCACTTGAAAACTTCTTGCTCCATTGTTTCGAGCCTCGTCTCCATGCTTTTGGTTCCCTTTGGTCCCTCAACATCGCGGATGTGCAACAACCCATCATGCATCTCAATGGCTTGAGGGTGTCGCAGCATCTCCGTGAGGTAAGGGTTGATGACCTTCTCGAAGAACTTGTCCTTGGAAGCACTTGTGGATGTCATGATAATCTAGATCTGTCAGAAAAACAGCTCGAAACAAAGACAGGAGATTTTTGCGTGATATGGGAGTCAAAACCCCTAGGAGATTATATAATGAATTTTTACCGACCAAAATACGTATCGTGCAAGAAAGCGGAGTCCGGAAGGCACATGAGGTGCTCACGAGGTAGGGGGCGCGCCCAGGGGGGTAGGGCGCGCCCACCACCCTCGTGGGGCCCTCGTGTCCTTCCCGTACTGCTACTTATTTTTCTATTTTTCTAAATATTACAAAACATAGAAATATTGCCTTTAAAATTGTTTTGGAGTCGGTTTACTTACCGTACCACATACCTATTCCTTTTCGGAGTCTGAACGTTCTGGAAAGTGTCCCTTATGTATTCCTCCGGGGTTACGGTTTCAATAATATTGGTTTCAACATTTATGGGATTACTTGAGATATAATGTTTAATTCTTTGACCGTTTACCACCTTCGAATTTGTGCCCTCGAAGTTGTTGATTTTTATGGCACCAGAACGATAGACCTCCTCGATAACATAGGGGCCTTCCCATTTAGAGAGAAGTTTTCCTGCAAAAAATATTATACGAGAGTTGTATAGCAATACATAATCACCTATATTAAACTCACGCTTTTGTATCCTTTTGTCATGCCATCTTTTAACTTTTTCTTTAAACAACTTGGCATTTTCATAAGCTTGGGTTCTCCATTCATCAAGTGAGCTAATATAGAATAACCTCTTCTCACTGGCAAGTTTAAAATCATAGTTGAGCTCTTTAATAGCCCAATATGCCTTATGTTCTAGTTCGAGAGGTAAGTGACATGCTTTTCCATAAACCATTTTATACGGAGACATACCCATAGGATTTTTGTATGCAGTTCTTTCTAGACCTATTAACAGTCTTTTGCAAAATTAATTTGAGCTCTCTATTGCTCAACTCTACTTGACCACTAGACTGTGGGTGATAAGGAGATGCAATTCTATGATTAACATCATACTTAGCAAGCATTTTACGGAAAGCACCATGAATAAAGTGTGAACCACCATCAATCATTAAATATCTAGGGACTCCAAACCTCGGGAAAATAACTTCCTTAAGCATTTTAATAGAAGTGTTATGATCAGCACTACTAGTTGGAATAGCTTCGACCCACTTAAGCATTTTCATAGGCATTTCTTGACGTCTACTAATATTACCAATTCTTTGACATTCATCACAAGACAAGACAAACTTACGGGCATCCTTGAAGAGAGTAGGCCAATAAAAAGCAGATTGCAATACCTTATGTGCAGTTCTATCTCCAGTGTGGTGTCCTCCATAAGCCTCAGAATGACACTTGCGTAGGATATGTTCCTGTTCATGCTCAGGTACACAACGTCTAATAACACCATCTACTCCTTCTTTATACAGATGTGGGTCATCCCAAAAGTAATGACATAAACATAGAAAAACTTTTTCTTTTGCTGGTATGTGAAGCTAGGTGGTATAAACTTAGCAACAATATAATTAGCATAATTAGCATACCATGGAGTACTACGAGAAGTACTTATAACATTTAATTGTCCATCAGGAAAGCTATCATTAATAGGTAGTGGGTCATCAAGAACATTCTCTAACCTAGACAAGTTGTCTGCAATGGGGTTCTCAGCTCCCTTTCTATCAACAATATGCAAATCAAATTCTTGTAGCAAGAGAACCCATCTAATAAGTCTAGGTTTAGCATCTTTCTTTTCCATAAGGTATTTAATAGCAGCATGATCAGTGTGAATAGTTACTTTAGAATCAACAATATAAGATCTGAACTTATCACAAGCAAATACAACTGCTAAAAGCTCTTTTTCAGTAGTAGCATAATTTCTTTGAGCATTGTCTAGAGTCTTACTAGCATAATGAATAACATTTAATTTCTTATCAACTCTTTGCCCTAGAACAGCACCTACAACATAATCACTAGCATCACACATAATTTCAAAGGGTAAATTCCAATCAGGTGGCTGAATAACAGGTGCAGAGACTAATGCTTTCTTAAGTATTTCAAATGCTTCTACACAATCATCATCAAAGACAAATGGTATATCTTTTTGCAATAAATTAGTGAGAGGCCAAGAAATTTTGAGAAGTCCTTAATGAACCTCCTGTAAAATCCGGCGTGACCAACGAAACTTCTTATACCTTTGATGTCCTTGAGACATGGCATCTTTTCAATAGCATTGACCTTGGCTTTATCAACTTCAATACCTCTTTCAGAAACTTTGTGCCCCAAGACAATACCTTCATTAACCATAAAGTGGCACTTTTCCCAATTCAAGACAAGATTAGTTTCTTCACATCTCTGCAAAACTCGATCAAGATTGCTCAAGCAATCATCAAAAGAGGAACCATAGATTGAAAAATCGTCCATGAAAACCTCACAAATCTTTTCACAAAAGTCAGAGAATATAGCCATCATGCATCTTTGAAAGGTAGCAGGTGCATTACATAAACCAAAAGGCATATGTCTATAAGAAAAAGTACCAAAAGGGCATGTAAAAGTAGTCTTTGATTGATCTCTAGCCAACACAGGTATTTGAGAGAAACCAGAATAACCATCTAAAAAGCAATAGTGTGTATGTTTGCATAATATTTCTAGCATTTGATCAATAAAAGGTAAGGGGTAATGATCTTTCTTAGTAGCTTTATTTAATTTGCGGAAATCAATTACCATCCTATAACATGTGATAATTCTTTGTGGAATCAATTCATATTTATCATTAGGAACAACAGTAATACCTCCCTTCTTAGGGACACAATGGACAGGACTTACCCACTCACTATCAGCAACGGGATAGATTATACCTGCCTCCAGATGCTTTAGTATTTCTTTTCTTACCACTTCTTTCATTTTAGGATTCAAACGTCGTTGAGGATCACGAACTGGTTTGGCATCTGCTTCCAAATTTATTTTATGTTGACATAGAGTGGGACTAATGCCCTTAAGATCATCAAGAGTATATCCAATAGCAGCACGATGCTTCTTTAGAGTTTTCAATAATCTTTCTTCTTCATGCTCTGAAAGGTTAGCACTAATAATAACAGGATATATCTTCTTTTCATCAAGATAAGCATATTTAAGATTATCAGGCAAAGGTTTAAGCTCAAACACGGGATCACCCTTGGGTGGAGGAGGATCCCCTAAAATTTCAATAGGCAAATTGTGTTGCAGAATAGGTTCCTGTTTAAAGAATACTTCATCTATTTCACTTCTTTCATTCATGAACATATCATTCTCATGGTCTAGCAAATAGTGTTATAAAGGATCACTTGGAGGTACGGCAATAGAAGCAAGACCAATAATTTCATCCTTACTAGGTAATTCTTCCTCACGATGTTGTTTACTAAATTTAGAGAAATTAAACTCATGAACCATATCATCCAAGCCAACAGTAACAACATTCTTTGTGCAATCTATGGTAGCATTGATAGTATTTAAGAAGGGTCTACCAAATATAATGGGACAAAAACTATCTTGTGGGGAACCAAGAACAAGAAAAGCAGCAGGATATTTAGTTTTCCCACACAAGACTTCAACATCTCTAACAATTCCAATTGGTGAAATAGTATCTCTATTAGCAAGTTTAATAGTAACATCAATTTCTTCTAGTTCAACAGGTGCAATGTCATGCATAATTTCTTTTTATAAGTCAATAGGTATTGAACTAGCACTAGCACCCATATCACATAAGCCATGATAACAATGATCTCCTATTTTAACAGAAATAACAGGCACGCCTACCACAGGTCTATGTTTATCTTTAGCACAAGGTTTAGCAATTCTAGCAGTTTCACCTTTGAATTGAATAACATGCCCATCTATATTATCAGACAAGAGATCTTTAACAATAGCAATATTAGGTTCTACTTTAACTTTCTCAGGAGGTGTATAAGTTCTAATATTGCTTTTACGAACAATAGTTGAAGCTTTAGCATGATCCTTTATTCTAACAGGGAAAGGTGGTTTCTTAACATGAGAAGTAGGAACAATAGGATCATTATAAGTGACAGTCTTTTCTTCAACTTTACCAGGTGCAGCTACTTTTACTTCTATGGGAGGATGATATTTAAACCACTTCTCCTTAGGGAGATGAACATAAGTAGCAAAAGATTCATAGAAAGAAGCTACTATCTCAGAGTCAAGTCCATATTTAGTGCTAAACTTACGGAAAATATCGGTGTCCATAAAAGATTTAACACAATCAAACTTAGGTGTCATACCTGAGTCCTTACCTTCGTCGAGGTCCCAATCTTCAGAGTTGCGTTTAATTCTATCCAATAAATTCCATCTGAATTCAATAGTCTTCATCATAAAAGAGCCAGCACAAGAAGTATTGAGCGTGGTTTGATTATTATGAGAAAGCCGAGCATAAAAACTTTGCATAATTATTTCTCTCGAGAGCTCATGATTGGGGCATGAATATAACATTGATTTAAGCCTCCCCAAGCTTGAGCGATGCTTTCTCCTTCGCGAGGCCAGAAATTATATATATAATTGCTATCACGATGAACAAGATGCATAGGGTAATACTTTTGATAAAATTCCAACTTCAATCTTTTATAGTCCCATGATCTCATATCATCACATAGCCTATACCATACCAATGCGTCTCCCTTCAAAGATAAAGGGAAGACCTTCTTCTTAGCAACATCATCGGGTATACCTGCAAGCTTAAATAATCCACAAACTTCATCCACATATATTAAGTGCTCATCAGGATGCTTTGTTCCATCTCCTATAAAAGGGTTAGCTAGCTGTTTTTCCATCATACCCGAAGGAAATTCAAAAGGAGTTTCATTTTCAATAGGTTCAGTAGGTTGAGGAGCAACTCTTTGCTCTACTAGACGGGGTGAAGATACCCCGAACAAGCCCTCGGAGAATTACTTTCCATAGTAGCAAGTAACAGTAAATTTCAGCACACTATATAAATTTTTCCTTACCAAATTCCACCTACCAAAGGCGCTACACTCCCCGGCAATGGTGCCAGAAAAGAGTCTTGATGACCCACAAGTATAGGGGATATATCATAGTCCTTTCGATAAGTAAGAGTGTCAAACCCAACGAGGAGCAGAAGGAAATGATTAGCGGTTTTCAGCAAGGTATTCTCTGCAAGTACTTAAATAAGTGGTAACAGATAGTTTTGTGATAAGATAAATTGTAACGAGCAACAAGTAACAAAAGTAAATAAAGTGCAGCAAGGTGGCCCAATCCTTTTTGTAGCAAAGGACAAGCCGGAACAAACTCTTATAATAGGAAAAGCGCTCCCGAGGACACATGGGAATATCGTCAAGCTAGTTTTCATCATGTTCATATGATTCGCGTTTGATACTTTGATAATTTGATATGTGGGTGGACCAGTGCTTGGGTGTTGTTCTTACTTGAACAAGCATCCCACTTATGATTAACCTCTATTGCAAGCATCTTCAACTACAACAAAAGTATTAAGGTAAACCTAACCATAGCATGAAACATGTGGATCCAAATCAGCCCTTACGAAGCAGCGCATAAACTAGGGTTTAAGCTTATGTCACTCTAGCAACCCATCATCTACTTATTACTTCCAACTGCCTTCCTCTAGGCCCAAATAATGGTGAAGTGTTATGTAGTCGACGTTCACATAACACCACTACAGGCTAGACAACATACATCTTATCAAAATATCAAACGAATACCAAATTCACATGACTACTAATAGCAAGACTTCTCCCTTGTCCTCAGGAACAAACGCAACTACTCACGAAGCATATTCATGTTCATAATCAGAGGGGCAATAATATGCATATAGGATCTGAACATATGATCTTCCATCAAATAAACCAACTAGCATCAACTACAAGGAGTAATCAACACTACTAGCAACCTACTAGCACCAATCCCGGACTTTGAGACAAGAATTGGATACAAGAGATGAGCTAGGGTTAGGAGATGAGATGGTGCTGGTGAAGATGTTGATGGAGATTGCCCTCTCCCGATGAGAGGAGCGTTGGTGATGACGATGGTGATGATTTCCCCCTCTGGGAGGGAAGTTTCCCCGGCAGAACAGGTCTGCTGGAGCTCTAGATTGGATCCGCCAAGGTTCCGCCTCGTGGCGGCGGAGTTTCCTCCCGAAAAGTTCCTCCTTATTTTTTTCTCATCGAGAGACTTCATATAGGAGAAGATGGACGTCGGAGAGCCACCAGGGGGGCCACGAGGTAGGGGGCGCGCCCCCCACCCTCGTGAGCAGGGTGTGGGCCCCCTGGCCTTCATCTTTGGCGAGGATTTTTCTTTATTTATTTTAAGATGTTTCGTGGAGTTTCAGGACTTTTGGAGTTGCACAGAATAGGTCTCTAATATTTGCTCCTTTTCCAGCCTAGAATTCCAGCTGCCGGCATTCTCCCTCCTTATGTAAACCTTGTAAAATAAGAGAGAATAGCCATAAGTATTGTGACATAAAGTGAAATAACAGTCCATAATGCAATAAGTATCACTATAAAAGTATGATGCAAAATGGACGTATCACTAATCACCTCCCTAACACACCACAGTCTCTGAAGGAGAGAATTGTGGGTAATTATTCTGGTGCAAGTTGCCTACAACACACTAATAGCAGTTAGCACCCGACACCGCACTTAATCCTCATGATCACCGCCACCGCGGAGAGCTAACACTCGAGCGGCAGCATCACGACGATCATCGAGGATCATCGCGCACAAGAGCACGGAGAACCCCAGCAATGCCGCCAACCCTACGCACACCAGGATCATGTACTAGTACGGCACCACCTCCGCCATTAGAACCTCATCTCGAGCTCCTGCAAACAGAAATGGAGGAGGATGAAGGAGAAGGAGAAGCAAGGCCAGGTGCGAGGAAGAAGAAAGGAGCACCTCGGTCATTTTATAGCTCGAGATCGGTGTACGGTGGGCGAAGTCCACCCGCGCCGCTCGTCGCTCGATCACCGGTGTTCGGAGGCGAATCCGCGAGCAGTGCCGACAACGCACTGGCCCGCGAGGTGAGTGCACGCTGCACTGGCAACTAGCACGCCGTGCACTACCACAGTACGGCCTAGATGCCCTACGCGCTGGACGTCGCTGGATGAGAAAGCGCGGGAAAGCACGCGAGAGAGGGGAAGAAGAGAGAGCCAGAGGAAGAAGAAGAGACTGACAGTGGGCCCTGGGTCCACCCGTCAGCCAGAGAGAGCACTGTGCTCTTGGGTGCGACCAACGTATTTTAGAAATTTAGAATTTAATTCTAAATTTTCTGTGACCAAAAGTAGAAATATCTCGTTTTCCCCCCAACCGTGGATTTTTCCACGCAGCGCCAGTATTCCACACTGTAGTTTTACACCACTTATTTGCCCATTCACTGTAGCCGCATTTTATTAAATGGGTAGGATGGTTATTTTTGTAATATTACTTTGAGATAGTAGGAGTAATTCTTTTTCAAAGCAGCCCTTAGCAAATCTCGAGGACGAGATTTTTCTTAAGGGGGGTAGTGTTGTAACACCCCAAAAAAATTTAACCATGATTTGTTTATTAAAATTTTGCCAAGAAATTAATTTTTTATTTTGTGGATTTATCTTTTGATTTCAGAACCACTCTTTTCTTTGATATTGTGGAGTTTTCACCCCAAGTGAAAACTTTTCAAAAATATTGTTGGACTTGTTTACCCTCTCAAGAAAAACATATCTTTTATCAGTGGATTTATTTGCATAATTATTTTCCCTGAGCTTTATTTCTTTAAAAATGATTTTTCATAAGTTTTGGAGCCTCTTTTGCACTACACCCTTTGATAAAATTAGTTATAGGTTTCACCAAAATTTGGAGATGTCATGGGATGCTCCCACATCACTTTTATGCAAAAATATCTTTTAGTCATTTGGAAATTTTGAGCTCTACCCCAAATTTTTAAATGTGGTCCAGTTTGTAAAATTGCACTACAACCTATTTAAATATTTATTTAAAGCTTCCAACAAAATTAGGGGATGTTATTAGTAGTGTATAATTCAATTTTATGCAAAAACCCACTGGTGCTCTTTGAAAAATTTGAGCAAATCATCCTCTTTTGCTCTCTGGTCCAGTTGGGTGTTTTCTACTGCAACCCTATTTTGTTTTGCTCTAGTGCCCATGATCTTTCTCCTACTTAGAGACCACTCTACCAAACCCTTAAGTTCGGGAGATTGGGCCCATTGGAGGATTTTAAGTACATGCAATAATGCCCTTTTCTTTCTGTCCAGATTTGGTTTTCTCAAAAACATGCACTAACAAGTTTTTGGTCTTGCCAAACTAACCTTGCCACCATCACCTACATCTAAAGAGACTATGATCTGGAGTTTTTGGCCACCAGAGGAGATGCCTAGAAGCCCCTGGCATTCTGTCAAACACCTTGTGTGCATGGCCAGATTTGGCATAATTTTTAGTTTGCACGTTGGACCTGCTTGCTTTGACTAACCAGCATGTCCACTAATCTCCTAGCCTCCACTAACCTAAACATGTTAACTACCAGCCTCATCCAAGCCTCCTGGCATGCCTTGGCATTTTGCCGAGCACCTCGCGTGCGTGCTCTGGGCGCGGCCAGAGCGCGCGTTTTGCACGTGCGTGCACCCGAGTCGCCGCGTCCCGCTGCCACCTCCCCGTGCCCGTTTTGATCCAATCCCACTCGCAGCCAGCGCGCCCCAACCCCTCCCTCGTCGCAGAGCCGCCCTGGCCCCCTCCTGGCACTCCACAGCGCCACCACCGCAAGCCGCCGACGGCCGCAGCAGGCCTCTGCCATGGACGGCGCCGCTCGAGCCACTCCAGCCCGCCAGCTGCCCTCTGGAACAGCTCGAGCCCATCCTCGAGCCCGTCTGCTAGCGCCGTCGCCGCCATGTCGCCCTGCCTGCTACAAAACGGAGGTTCGCCATTCTTGTCCACGGCCGCCGCGGGAACCGACCTCTCCGGGCTATAAATAGCCCCTCTGATCACGCCTAGGCTCGTCAGCAACCTTATTCGAGTAGTAGGAAGCCCCCCTTCCTCCCTAGTTGGTCAGAGGCCATCCTCTCCCCCAACTCTGGCAGGTTCGGCGGCCGCCATGCTCCGGCAAAATCCGGCCAAGACCGAGGCCCCTAACCCCTCCCGTGCTCCCATCCTATTCCCCTCGATCCTGCGGAGCCACCCCACCTCTCAAACACGATCGGGAGCCATCATAGCCCAAGACCCCAATCCACCAGAAGTTGCCGTCCGCCGCAAAGCTCGCCGCAGGCGACTCCCTTCGTCCCCGCCACCCTCTCGACCACTGGGAGGACCACCCTGGACTGGCGGATCCATCCCTGCCCTCGGAACCCAGTGGGAGCCGCCGTTCGTCGATGGCAATCGTCGGAACCCCACCTTCGCTCGGACAGAGGAGGAAGAAGGCGCGGGCGACTAGTCAAATCTGACCAGTGGGCCCAAGGGACCCACTGTCAGTGACCCAGAGATGACCCGCGCCAGTTTAAGTGGAAGTGTATTCCACAGAATACGTATTCGCTAAGAGGAAAGCGTAAGCTCCCCGAAACGTTTTCGTTTTCTGTTTTTTATTAAAAAATAGATTTTTACTAAACTTTGACTGGCTATAAATTTTTAAATATAAGCCCAATTGACTTGATTCTTTTTCTGTTGTTTCTCAAATTTTGTCTAGTTTATTTTCATATTTATTTTAGCATTTTCCAAAAAACTTCTTTGTACTGTTTTGAAACTATGTGTTAATTTGAATTTTCTTAAATAGGATGTTTGAAGAAGGAAGCAACTTTCAAAAGTGCACCTCCACTTGCATACTCTTTAAGGCAAGCATTCTGAACCCTGGCATAATATTGTCATGTGTTGTTTGATACGGTTACAACACCACCTTGTCCCGAAGTTTTGGTTATTTTATGCGATGATATGATCATAATCATAAGTGCATATTGATGATTCCGTGGTGTTGGAATTCGATATGTTTGTGATAGTAGTCATCCTCGTATGCCTTTCATGCCTAACGGAAGGAATCTGGGAAAGCCTCTGTCTTGGGTAGACACGAGCTTGTCCCTAGTTCATCGTCGAGACGGTTATGTCCGGTAAGGCCTGGTGGGGTACGATGAGCGGTGATTCTGTCTGATTGGTATGAAATATACTTCTTATGCTTATCATGCAGGTAATGCTTTAACCTCCTGAGTCGACCATAGATCGAGTCTTGTTCCAGTAACCCCCATACTTGTTTTGTACTACCACTTGTCCCTGGCATAGGTAGGGTACGGTTCAGTAAGTTGCCAACCCCTTTCCTAGCACACACCGTACAGAGAGGCCATGGTGGAAGATACCGGCTGCATCCGGTAGGCATGCCACCTGGTCCGGGGGCATGGGTGTTTCCGGTTAGAGCCGAGGGGGTAGCTCCCCTAGTTTGCACGCGTTATAAATTTTGTGATCCCATGCTAGTCGAGGTTGTAGCCTCCCCACTTAGAGTTACGCTTAACGGGTGTCATGGGTGATTTCCAGACACCAGTAAGTTAGGCTGGTGTGTGCGGTCAGGCGTGTTTTCAATTAAGAGACCGTAGGCGGAATTAGTCCCGATGGACTAAAGGAATTCATTGCTCGTGGGTAAAGAGTACACCCTCTGCAGAGATTATATCTATTTGAATAGACGTGTCCATGGTTAAGGACTACAGTCTGGGATGGGTCAAGTGTCGGTCTTAGTGTCGGTCTTCGGAGGAAAGATGGCTAAACCAAAACATGGATCATGACATGTGACTCATGATGATTATGATTACTATTATTATGGACTAACCATTTACATTATTTGAATTATTGAGTATCCCTGGGACGGTTCTACCTCCTGGATATTCACTGTGATTATTCTCATATAAGCCCTTTATGTGGTGTCGTGGAGACGCCCGACTGTGGCATGCTTGTCATTCAGATTACATTATAAGCCCTTTATGTGGTGTCGCAGAGACGCCCGACTGTGGCATGCTTGTTATTCATTTACTTTATAAAGCCCTTTATGTGGCGTCGCTGAGACGCCCGACTGTGGCATGCTTGTTATTTATTTACCCTATAAGCACTTTATGGGGTGTCGCACAGATGCCCGACTGTGGCACGTTTGCTACTTATTGCTTTTATAAGCCCTTTATGTGACGTCGCTCAGACGCCCGACTGAGGCATGCTTTATATTATTATCCTTTCGAGGCGTCGCTTCAGACACCCGATCGGTGCATTCTGTTTCTACTCCCTTACGGCATATTCATGTTGTAGATGAATAACCTGCTGCGTGCATCATGGATGTTTATTTTGTAACGGACGTGTAATCATAGAATATTTCAGAGCATGATTATCATTTGTTATATTATACCTGTGTTCATAATGTTTGCGAGTACATTCAAAAGTACTCACTGGCTTGTCCCTGGCTATTGTCTTGGCCAGATTCCTTGCATGGAGAGGAGCGTTGCGATGACAGCCCCGAAACCGACACAATGGTGATAGCAGCCTCGCGAAGATAGGAGTTATCCAGGTCACCTGTTCCTGTGGAAAATGGAGTCCCATAGACAATGATAAACCACAAACCGCTTCCGCCATCAACCACTAGAAACCATTTGTTGTACTCATAGGCCAGGATGGTCTTGTACTACACATTTTGTATTTAGCTTGGAGTTTTTGTATCAAGTTGGTGTCTCATCAGCTAACATTAATCCTGGGGCTGGTGAGCACAGGGCCATTTTCTGGTAAATTAATATCCCGAAAACCCGGTCCTGACACAGTGTAATATTGGTTTGCGTCTTGAATATGATTTCTAGCATGCATTGCTTCTAGTTTAATGAACTCCACCTATGACGAGACAGTTTTAACTTGGCAGAGTGATATTGATTGCACCTTTCATATGGTGTCTAGTTTGAAGTGCTTCTAATTTGTTGAAGTGCCTTCTGCTTAGTTACCACATCATTGGTGTGAATATGTCAAGCCGTCCATTTTTTCATACGTATTCCATCCTCGTATCATGACTTTGCCTTTCATCAGAATAGTGTTTGTCAGTATCATGCATCAATGAGTTCTGAAGAGCAGATTTTATTCCTTTTTCTGGTGGGTTTGACTAGACAAGGAAAAATCAAGAAAGAGGAAGGAAAAGAGTAAGGAAGGCGATGATGGCGGTCCTCTGCAGCAACGTAAACTAAGCATCTGTACCGATTCTCCTTGTACTGATAGTGCATTACAAGGTCCAAGTCTCCGCTCCCCTACTCCACCATCCAAGGTGCTTGCTCTAACTTGGCAGTGTGATATCTGGTTGCATGTTGCATATGGTGTCTAGCTTGTATTGCTCCTAATTAGTGTAAACTGCATCTACTTACCTTACACATGATACGTGTGAATATGACATGCTTACCTATTTTTGGTTCATACTATACTATATTTGTCTATCACTCCATGTTCTTACATGAAACTACACTTCTTGTGTATCCTGCATCAGTAAGTTATGATGGAACACCTTTAAGTTGGCAGTGTGATATTGGTTTGCGTCTTGAATATGATTTCTAGCATGTATTGCTTCTATTTTGATGAACGCCACCGATGACGAGACAGTTTTAACTTGGTAGAGTGATATTGATTGCACCTTTCATATGGTGTCTAGTTTGCAGTGCTTCTAATTTGTTGAAGTGCCTTCTGCTTAGTTACCACATCATAGGTGTGAATATGTCAAGCCGTCTATTTTTTCGTACATATTCCATCCTCGTATCATGACTTTGCCTTTCACCAGAGTAGTGTTCGTCAGTATCATGCATCAATGAGTTCTGAAGAGCAAATTTCATTCCTTTTTCTTGTGGGTTTGACTTGACAAGGCAAAATCAAGAAAGAGGAAGGAAAAGAGAAAGGAAGGCGATGATGGTGGTCCTCTACAGCAACGTAAACGGAGCATCTGTACCGATTCTCCTTGTACTGATAGTGCATTACGAGGTCCGAGTCTCCGCTCCCCTACTCCACCATCCAAGTTGCTTGCTCTAACTTGGCAGTGTGATATCTGGTTGCATGTTGCATATGGTGTCTAGCTTGTATTGCTCCTAATTAGTGTAAACTGCATCTGCTTAGCTTACACATGATACGTGTGAATATGACACGCTTTCCTGTTTTTGGTACATACTATATCTGTCTATCACACCATGTTCTTACATGAAACTACTCTTCTTGTGTATCTTGCATCAGTCACTTACGATGGAACACCTTTAAGTTGGCAGTGTGATATTGAATTGCGTCTTGAATATGATTTCTAGCATGTATTGCTTCTAGTTTGATGAAAGACACCTATGACGAGACGGTTTTAACTTGGCAGAGTGATATTGATTGCACCTTTCATATGGTGTCTAGTTTGCAGTGCTTCTAATTTGTTGAAGTGCCTTCTGCTTAGTTACCACAACATAGGTGTGAATATGTCAAGACGTCCATTTTTTCGTACATATTCCATCCTCGTATCATGACTTTGACTTTCATCAGAGTAGTATTCGTCAGTATCATGCCTCAATGAGTTCTGAAGAGCAAATTTTATTCTTTTTTCTTGTGGGTGTGACTTGACAAGGCAAAATCAAGAAAGAGGAAGGAAAAGAGTAAGGAAGGAGATGATTGCGGTCCTCTGCAGCAACGTAAACGGAGCATCTGTACCGATTCTCCTTGTACTGATAGTGCATTACAAGGTCCAAGTCTCCGCTCCCCTACTCCACCTTCCAAGTTGGTTGCTCTAACTTGGCAGTGTGATATGTGGTTGCATGTTGCATATGGTGTCTAGCTTGTATTGCTCCTAATTAGTGTAAACTGCATCTGCTTAGCTTAGACATGATACGTGTGAATATGACACGCTTTCCTATTTTTGGTACATAGTATATCAGTCTATCACACCATGTTCTTACATGAAACTACTCTTCTTGTGTATCCTGCATCAGTCACTTACGATGGAACACCTTTAAGTTGGCAGTGTGATATTGGATTGCGTCTTGAATATGATTTCTAGCAAGTATTGCTTCTAGTTTGATGAACGCCACCTATGACGAGACGGTTTTAACTTGGCAGAGTGATATTGATTGCACCTTTCATATGGTGTCTAGTTTGCAGTGCTTCTAATTTGTTGAAGTGCCTTCTGCTTAGTTACCACAACATATGTGTGAATATGTCAAGCCGTCCATTTTTTCGTGCATATTCCATCCTCGTATCAGGACTTTGCCTTTCATCAGAGTAGTGTTCGTCAGTATCATGCATCAGTGAGTTCTGAAGAGCAAATTTTATTTTCTTTTTCTTGTGGGTTTGACTTGACAAGGAAAAATCAAGAAAGAGGAAGGAAAAGAGTAAGAAAGGAGATGATGGCGGTCCTCTGCAGCAACGTAAACGGAGCATCCATACCGATTCTCCTTGTACTGATAGTGCATTACAAGGTCCAAGCCTCCGCTCCCCTACTCCACAATCCAAGTTGCTTGTTCTAACTTGGCAGTGTGATATCTGGTTGCATGTTCCATATGGTGTCTAGCTTGTATTGCTCCTAATTAGTGTAAACTGCATCTGCTTAGCTTACACATGATACGTGTTTATATGACACGCTTTCATGTTTTTGGTACATACTATATCTGTCTATCACACCATGTTCGTACATGAAACTACTCTTCTTGTGTATCCTGCATCAGTCACTTACGATGGAACACCTTTAAGTTGGCAGTGTGATATTGGATTGCGTCTTGAATATGATTTCTAGCATGTATTGCTTCTAGTTTGATGAATGCCACCTATGACGAGACGGTTTTAACTTGGCAGAGTGATATTGATTGCACCTTTCATATGGTGTCTACTTTGAAGTGCTTCTAATTTGTTGAAGTGCCTTCTGCTTAGTTACCACAACATAGGTGTGAATATGTCAAGCCGTCCATTTTTTCGTGCATATTCCATCCTTGTATCATGACTTTGCCTTTCATCAGAGTAGTGTTCGTCAATATCATGCATCAATGAGTTTTGAAGAGCAAATTTTATTTTCTTTTTCTTGTGGGTTTGACTTGACAAGGCAAAATCAAGAAAGAGGAAGGAAAAGAGTAAGGAATGCGATGATGGTGGTCCTCTGCAGCAACGTAAACGGAGCATCTGTACCGATTCTCCTTGTACTGATAGTGCATTAGAAGGTCCATGTCTCTGCTCCCCTACTCCACCATCCAAGTTGCTTGCTCTAACTTGGCAGTGTGATATCTGGTTGCATGTTGAATATGGTGTCTAGCTTGTATTGCTCCTAATTAGTGTAAACTACATCTTCTTAGCTTACACATGATACGTGTGAGTATGACACGCTTTCATGTTTTTGGTACATACTATATCTGTCTATCACACCATGTTCTTACATGAAACTACTCTTCTTTTGTATCCTGCATCAGTCACTTAAGATGGAACACCTTTAAGTTGGTAGTGTGATATTGGTTTGTGTCTTCAATATAATTTCTAGCATGTATTGCATCTTGTTTGATGAACGCCACCTATGACGAGACAGTTTTAACTTGGCAGAGTGATATTGATTGCACCTTTCATATGGTGTCTAGTTTGTAGTGCTTCTAATTTGTTGAAGTGCCTTATGCTTAGTTACCACATCATAGGTGTGAATATGTCAAGGCGTCCATTTTTTCATACGTATTCCATCCTCGTATCATGACTTTGCCTTTCATCAGAGTAGTGTTCATCAGTATCATGCATCACTGAGTTCTGAAGATCAAATTTTATTCCTTTTTATTGCGGGTTTGACTTGACAAGGCAAAATCAAGAAAGAGGAAGGAAAAGAGTAAGGAAGGCGATGATGGCGGTCCTCTGCAGCAACGTAAATGGAGCATCTGTACCGATTCTCCTTGTACTGATAGTGCATTACAAGGTTCAAGTCTCCGCTCCCCTACTCCACCATCCAAGGTGCTTGCTCTAACTTGAAAGTGTGATATCTGGTTGCATGTTGCATATGATGTCTAGCTTGTATTGCTCCTAATTAGTGTAAACTGCATCTCCTTAGCTTACACATGATACGTGTGAATATGACACGCTTTCCTGTTTTTGGTACATACTATATCTGTCTATCACACCATGTTCTTACATGAAACTACTCTTCTTTTGTATCCTGCATCAGTCACTTAAGATGGAACACCTTTAAGTTGGTAGTGTGATATTGGTTTGTGTCTTGAATATAATTTCTAGCATGTATTGCATCTTGTTTGATGAACGCCACCTATGACGAGACAATTTTAACTTGGCAGATTGTTATTGATTCCACCTTTCATATGGTGTCTACTTTGAAGTGCTTCTAATTTGTTGAAGTGCCTTCTGCTTAGTTACCACATCATAGGTGTGAATATGTCAAGCCGTCCATTTTTTCGTACATATTCCATCCTCGTATCATGACTTTGCCTTTCATCAGGGTAGTGTTCGTCAGTATCATGCATCAATGAGTTCTGAAGAGCAAATTTTATTCCTTTTTCTTGTGGGTTTGACTTGACAAGGCAAAATCAAGAAATAGGAAGGAAGGCGATGATGGTGGTCCTCTGCCGCAATGTAAACGGAGCATTTGTACCAATTCTCCTTGTACTGATAGTGCATTATAAGGTCCAAGTCTCCGCTCCCCTACTCCACCATCCATGGTGCTTGCTCTAACTATGCAGTGTGATATCTGGTTGCATGTTGCATATGGTGTCTAGCTTGTATTGCTCCTAATTAGTGTAAACTGCATCTGCTTAGCTTACACATGATACGTGTGAATATGACATGCTTTCCTGTTTTTGGTACATACTATATCTGTCTATCACACCATGTTCTTACATGAAACTACTCTTGTTGTGTATCCTGCATCATTCACTTATGATGGAACACCTTTAAGTTGGCAGTGTGATATTGGTTTGCGTCTTGAATATGATTTCTAGCATGTATTGCTTCTAGTTTGATGAATGCCACCTATGACGAGACAGTTTTAACTTGGCAGAGTGATATTGATTGCACCTTTTGTGTGGTGTCTAGTTTGTAGTGCTTCTAATTTGTTGAAGTGCCTTCTGCTTATTTACCACATCATAGGTGTGAATATGTCAAGCCGTCCATTTTTTCGTACATATTCCATCCACGTATCATGACTTTGCCTTTCATTAGAGTAGTGTTCGTCAGTATCATGCATGAATGAGTTCTGAAGAGCGACTTATATTCCTTTTTCTTGCCGGTTTGATCTCACAATGCAAAATCAATAAAGCTGAAGGAAATTGGCAAGGCATTGGATGATGGTGGTCCTTCTGAGCAACTGAAACGGAGGTTCTCTACAGATTCTACTCCTCCATCCTCCCAACAAGATTCGCAACACAACGCAAGGCTAGACAGTTAACATAGCTGTGTAGATGATGAGCACATCTCCCCTACTCCACCATGACAGGTGCTTGCTCTAACTTGGCACTATTATATGTGGTTGCATGTTGCGTATGATGTCTAGCTTGTATTGCTTCTAACTTTGTTGAATTGCATCCGCTTACTTTACACATAATGCCTGTGAATATGACACATGTTCCTGTTTCTAGAACATACGTGCACATGATGAGCACATCTCCCCTACTCCACCATCACAGGTGCTTGCTCTAACTTGGCGCTATTATATGTGGTTGCATGTTGCGTATGATGTCTAGCTTGTATTGCTTCTTACTTTGTTGAATTGCATCTGCTTAGTTTACACATAATGCCTGTGAATATGACATGTGTTCCTGTTTCTAGAACATACATCTACATGATGAGCACATCTCCCCTATTCCATCATCACAGGTGCTTGCTCTAACTTGGAATTGTTATATGTGGTTTCGTTTTCCATATGATGTCTAGTTTGTATTGCTTCTGATTATGTTGAATTGCATCTGTGTAGCTTACAACTTATACCTGCAACGATCACTTACCCATAAGACACATTTAACTTGGGACTGTGATGTAGGTTGCATCTTGCATTGTCTTCTAGCTTGTACTGCTTCTAATTTCTTGAAATGGCACTTACGACGAGACACTTTTTACCTGATAGAGTGATATTGGTTGCATGTTCATATGGTGCCTAGCTTTCATTCCTTCTAATTTTGTTGAAATGCATTCCCCTTACTATTTTTTCATACATATTCCATCCTCCTATCGTACGTGTGAATATATATTCCATCCTCCTATCCTGCGCTTGCCTTACATCAAAGTAGTATTCGTCTGTATCATGCATCGACCAATTATGCAGAGCTAATTTTATTCATCTTCTTGTGGTTTTGACTTCGTAAGGCAATATCAGAAAATAGGAAGGAAAAGAGTAAGTTAGGGGATGTTGGTGGTCCTCCGCACCGACGCAAACAGAGACTCTCTAGATTTGCCACTGATATTGCTAATGAAGTTGAAGTCCCAAGTCTACATGATGAGTTCATCTCCCATACTCGACCATCGCAGGTGCTTGCTCTAAGTTGACAGTGTGATAATTGGTTTCATGTTGCATATTTGTCTAGCCTGTATTTCTTCTATTTTGATTAAATTGCACCTGTTGAGTTCATACGTTATACATGTGCATATGACATGGCGTTTTGTGTCTAGAATACACTGCATCTATCTATCATACCATGTTCTTACATCAAAGTGTTGTTGTGTAATCCGCATCAGTCACTCATGATTGGACACTTTTAACATGGCACTTTGATAGTAGTTGCATCTTGCATTGATTTCTATGTTGTACTGCTTCTAATTTTTTGAATTTCCACTTATGACCAGACACTTTTAACTTGGCAGAGTAATATTGGTTGCATCTTTCATATGGTGTCTAGCTTGCATTACTTCTATTTTCTTGAAAATCCTTCTGCTTAGTTTACACATCATAGCTGTGAATATGTCATGTAGTCCTGTTTTTCTTACATATTCCATCCTCATATGGTTGTCTTACATCAAAGTATTGCTTGTCTGTATCATGCATCAATGAGATCTGAAGAGCGATTTTATTCTTTTGTGTTGTGGGTACAGCTTGACATGGCGAAGTCAAAAAGAGCAAGGAAAATAATATAGTAGGGAGTGGTGTCACTCGTCGGCTGAAACAGAAAAGGATCAGGTGTCCAGATTCTGCTAGTACTTATAGTGCAGTAGAAGGTCCAAGTCCAACGTTTCACCTGCTCCACCAGCTGCAGCATCCGCTTCAACTATACCAGCATCTCAACGAGTTACTCGTTCGTTTGCTCCGGAACTGGCCAGTTCCCAAGCTGCCTTCACGCCTAACACTACTTCTGAAGCACTGCTAACACAAAAGGACTTGGCAAGATCAGTTGAACCTCATGAGCATCAACACCAAGACGGTACCTGATTGAGTCAAGTTGCAGTTGCATGCTCCTTTATATGTACTCTCACAGTTTGATGTACACTAACACTTTCCATATTCGTTGTTGAACTAGCACCACGATGCAAGAGGAAACAGACATCAGGGATAATGCTTGACAGATTAACAGAATCTAAAGGAGGAAGAATGGAGATCCATTTTGAGGCAGGTTTAAAAAGTCCACATGATGCTACAGAGTCAGCCAAGTTAGTATCAGAGGCAGCCATTGCCGTTAGGTGTCATGCACGTATCCTCCCAACATGGATCCACTACAGGAATGAGAAAGACAATACCCGGTTTAACACCTTCCTTGACCATTTATCCGTAAGTAATGTTATTCATCGCAATTAGTAATATTGTCTTGCTCTATCCCATACTTTCTAGCTTCCTCCTAATAAGACTCACATTCTTTTTTCAACAGATGAGGTTCAAGTTGGATCCAAAATATGATGCAACTAAACAAGCATGCACTCATGTTTTTCAATCTGCTCTGCGATAGTATCGGTACCACCTTAGAAAATCTCGCTTTGAAGGCAAGGCTAACAATGGAATTTCCCAAACATCTCCAGTGGAATATATTACAGATGAAGACTGGACAACCCTCGTTAAACACTGATCTGGTCCAAAGTATCAGGTAGGCTATATGTATTTGATCAGACCACATATTGAACTTGTATTTATGTATGTGCCTTACAAGTGTATCTTCTTCTAGGCTAACTGTTTGAAGAATAGGACCAACCGTTCTAAAGTGAAATTCCAACAAACAACGGGATCTCGTAGCTATATTGCACACTGCGAGGCTCTTGTAAATAGCTGCTACTTCCTTCTTTTTTCTGTGCCATATTATTGTATCTATATTGACTTGTTCCAAATATAGAGGAAAGCCTGTGCGGACCAAAAAGAACCTGAACCGAATGCAGTGCAAATCTTCAAGGATTGCCACACCAGCAAGATGAAGGGCATGAGCACACCAGTTCAAGCCGCTGTTGTAAGTCCTTCTCCTCCTGCCTTTGAACTGATTGGTACTATGATGTGTTCATTTAACTACTTGGTTTGCAGCCAATGTCAGTTACTATGTTCACTTTTATATACAGTTGTCTTAACGTATCATTTCACCTTACATGGTTTAAAAGAGATGAAGGATATTCTTTTGGTCTTGATCTGCATTCTAGTTGTTATGTTCACGTGCGCACACAATGATAAAATAGCATATTTGTTTTATATCTGTTTGCCCATGATATGAATGATGTCATACTATGTTCATCCTACTTTAAACCATGTCTCTTTATCCTTAGATGTCAACGGATGTGAGGAAATAGACAATACAATAGGCATGCTACATGGACATATGTTCCGAAAGTGATTTTATTATGTAGTTGGCACTACAATACATGCTAATGTATTACAGTAGTTCACCAAAATAAGTTATGTATAAACGTGTAACCTACTTTGTTTGTTTTTATCTCATTAGTAACTTATCTGGTACACTAATCTACAAGTTCAAACTTTCAGGAAGCTATGGAAAAAATGATTGAACAACCACAACCACCTAAAGGTGACGAGGCTACCACAGGCACAATGTCACCTCTTGTTGCAGTGCGTCAGTATCTCTCCACTAACAATGAAAAAAGCACCTTCCTACGTAATTCTGGGTTGGTTGTCAAGGTAACCTCGTCCAAATCGCCTACTGAACAAAATCTTCCTGCTAGACAGAGTGATATATCTGTGCTCCAGACACAAGTCCAATCCCTAATGGACGTCGTTTTGGAAACAAGAATAGTGGTTGACAAATGTTGTCAAGATGTGAATGGTTTTGAAACCAGACTATCAGACATTCGCTTCGTTGTTCAAGAGCAATGGCAGAAAAAAGGTGAAGATCGTGCTTCTCCATCAGATTCTACAGCCTGAAACATTAGCACTCAGGTCAAATGAGCTGTGCTTCTATACATCTGATGGTGCTTTTATCTGCAAGGACTATAAACTTTATGCCAACAAGCCTTTTGTTGTATGGTTGGAATTTACTTTGTTGTGATACAGCATTTATGATGCTCAAAAGGCTGCAATAATTACGGCACTATTTTTGTATTGTGTAGGTTTATCTTAGTAATGTATTCGGCCAAAAGCTTCGTAGGAGCCAAACATGCCAACATTCGTTGGGCCCATTCCAATTGGGCTAAAAACGATTATGGGCCGAAATTTGCATGTAGCCCACTAAAAATATCTGGGCCTAAATCAGCATAAGATGTCATATTTTTCTGGTAGGCCTGTGCCCATAGTGGGCCTTTAACAGGCCTAAACATAATTTGGGCCCTCAGTAACAATAGGCCGTTTACAGGTGTAAATATCTTGAGCCCATAAAAAACATGGGCCTTTAAAATACCGAAAGTGAGATTGGGCCCTGATTGTGCCAAATAACCCACTGGTCTTAGCAAGCCAAAATTGTGGCCCATTTACGACGCGGATCTTTCACAGGCCGAAATTCGGACGAGCTGTAAATGCGCCGACCTAATACACGGGCCTTTAACAGGCCGGAAGTTTGGTCGGGCTAGATTATCGTCATTTTTATATGTGACGTTAATGGGGCCGATGTAACGTTGGGCCACATATGGCCCATGGATTTCGTCCGACGTTAACAGGCCGAAAATCACAACACGCCGAAAGTGGCCCAAATCTATAGTGGGCCTCTAATAGGCCGAATGTCAGACATGGCCGAATATGACCCAAATCCTTCACGGTCATTTATGGGCCGAAAGTTTCAATGGCTTGTAAATGGGCCCAAATGAAGCAGGACCTTTAACAGGCCAGAAATACACTGGGCCGTAATTCGGCCCATATACTTAGCGGACTGTTAACAGGCCAGAAGTGACCATGGGCCGCGATGATGACAAGTTTAGGACAGGCCGTTGACAGGACGATTTGACACTAGCCGTACGGGCCTTAACTGAGAATGTTGGGCCTTTAGCTGGGCCCGCTCGTTATGGTCTGCAAAATCTTGTGGGCCTTTAGCTGGGCTGGCCCATTATGGCCCGCAAAATCTTGTGGGCCTTTAGCTAGGCCGGCCCATTATGATACACAAAATCTCGTGGGCCTTTTGCTGGGCCGGCCCATTATGGACCGCAAAATCTTGTGGGCCTTTAGTTGGGTCAGCCCATTTAAACTTTATGGGCCACTTTTGGGCTGGTCCACGTGTCAACATATCATAGGCGCATCTTGCCCATTGGATGAGTGACACATGTGCCAACATGGAGCTGACACGTGTTTCCGTGAGCCAATCAGAATTTTACACGTGGAAAATCCCCATTGGTCCGGGATGTTAACGGGTTATCAGATCCAAAACCGGACCCGATAGCTTAACAGCATTCCATTACGGTGGATGCCATGTGTCGATCATCCTTGACGAAGCACTTCTGTGACGCGCAATTTATCGTCATGGAAGTGGACACTTCCATCATGATAATTTTGGTAATGTCATGGAACACTTCTACGACAGCATAGGTATGACTATCTTGATTCTGTCATAAATTTGTCATGGATGTACATGCACGACAGAAAACATGACCTACTGTGACAAACACGTATCATCATGGAAGTGTATTTTTTTGTAGTGCTAGTTGGATTAGGAGAGAAGGAAGGGGGAGGAAGGAGGAAGGAAACGGGGGCGGGCCCCCTCCCAATTCGGATTGGGCTTGGGGGGTACCCCCTCCTTTTCTCCCTTCTCCTCTCTCCCACTATGGCCCAATAAGGCCCATATACCTCCCGGGGATTCCGTAACCTCCTGGTACATCAGTAAATGCCCGATCTCACCCAGAACCATTTCGATGTCCAAATATAGTCGTCCAATATATCGATCTTTATGTCTCAACCATTTCGAGACTCCTAGTCATGTCCGTGATCATATCCGGGACTCCGAACTACATTCGGTACATAAAACACATAAACTCATAATACGATCGTCACCGAACGTTAATCGTGTGGACCCTACAGGTTCGAGAACTATGTAGACATGACCGAGACACATCTCCGGTCAATAACCAATAGCGGAACCTGTATGCTCATATTGGTTCCTACATGTTCTACGAAGATCTTTATCGGTCAAACCGCATAACGATATACATTGTTCCCTTTGTTATCGGTATGTTACTTGCCCGAGATTTGATCGTCGGTATCTCAATACCTACTTCAATCTCGTTACCGGCAACTCTCTTTACTCGTTCTGTAATGCTACATCTCGTAAATAACTCATTAGCTACATTGCTTACAAGGCTTATAGTGATGTACATTACCGAGAGGGCCCAGAGATACCTCTCCGACAATCTGAGTGACAAATCCTAATCTCGATCTATGCCAACTCAACAAACACCATCGGAGAAACCTGTAGAGCACCTTTATAATCACCCAATTATGTTGTGACGTTTGGTAGCACACAAAGTATTCCTCCGGTATTCAAGAGTTGCATGATCTCATAGTCATAGGAACATGTATAAGTTATGGAGAAAGCAATAGCAACAAACTAAATGATCATCGTGCTAAGCTAACGGATGGGTCAAGTCAATCACATCATTCTCTAATGATGTGATCCCGTTAATCAAATGACAACTCATGTCTATGGTTAGGAAACATAACCATCATTGATTCAACAAGCTAGTCAAGTAGAGGCAAACTAGTGACACTCTGTTTGTCTATGTATTCACACATGTACTAAGTTTCCGGTTAATATAATTCTAGCATGAATAATAAACATTTATCATGATATAAGTAAATATAAATAACAACTTTATTATTGCCTCTAGGGCATATTTCCTTCAGATATAATGAAAAAAGTGTGGACACCGACAACTGGAATGAAATGGACATGGATGTAAAGTCGGTGGAGACACGTACTCCCCCATGCTTATGCTTTTGGCCTAACTTGGTAATCAATTAGAAGCTTGGGTAGTAGTTGGGGTACTCAGGAGCGAGCATCCACTAGTCCCACTGCTGAGGCTCTTCCTCCTCCTCTGCAGCCTGATCGTTCTGGTAGGCGTTGATGTCCGCAGGCATAATCCTATATACGCCCCTGGCAATAGGATCAAACAAAGCAGGAGCAGGCAATGGAATAACATCACAAGTGATAACGCTGAAAACCAGGTTATATGGAACAGGATGTTAGGAGATTTTATATCAGTAAAATGGTGGTGATCCATGGCCGCGCGATCTAGGTAAACCTTGGTCAGAGGGTAATCATGAGGGCGAATCTCAACCTCGAAGTGATCCGCCAAAGGAGTAGCGAAAATCCCACCATGTATTTTACCCTTGGACCTATTAATGTGGAGGCGACGTGCCCCAATAGCTCCCAAGCTATAAGTGTTGTCGCCCTCTAGTGCACGACGTAAAACAACAAAGTCTGGTGCGCTAAGCGCTCCCACTTTTTCCCTAAAAAGAAAACACTTAGCGATAAATAAAGTAATGCACTGCAAGAAAGTGTATGCTAGTGGCAGTGACGGCCGACACCCATCTCTCATCTCCCACTGTCAAAGTACGATAAAAGGCCTCAAACTCTGTCGGCCTAGGCTCAACTAAACTCCCATCAGAAGGGATCATGCATATGTTACAAAATTCAGTAAGTGGCATCTGATGGGTTTCAGCATGTAAATCAAACCATACTTCGGGAGGATTATTCCTAGGAAGGAAAGCAAAACTTTGAACAAAGATGTTTGTGAGGAGATGATACTGTTCGCATTCAGCTGCGATGAAGTCGATGAGGCCGGCATTAGTAGCATATTGTGTGAACTCCTGAAGGATTCCAGCCTCTTCCATGAACGGGGTGTGCGACAATCGCACGGCCGTACTTTCGCCGACCTCCGAGGATGGAGATCACAGTCAGATGACTCCCAATAACACCCTTGGAGTTCTTCTTGGAACCAAACTTCCTAAAGATCATGGTTTTCCTATGAACAATTTTTTTGAAATTTATTAGCCCACAAAATTATCTCAACAAAACTTCACAAAAAGGATACCAACTACTCATAGGGATACATAGAGGCCATAGCAAGCATTCAACTACTTAGAACTCTAAGAATTCAACATGCAAGCTCATCTACAGCAGCACCAAGAGTAGCTAATTATTCAAAATATAAACCATTAAAACAAAAACTAATTGGACAAACGGTCGAGTCATATACCAAGCAACAATCCCCCGAAACAGTTTTGGAAATGCAGCTTCCAACAAAAAGATTGAAATCCACGGGCTTGAGAGCAAGAACTTGGGAGAGAGAGCTATGGCGAATTTTTTTCTAGATGCAGGTGATGATGTGGTGTAAAGAGATAAGTGAGGGGGTCCACGTGGGGACCACAACCCAGCAGGGCGTGCCTGGGGGTCCTGGCGCGCCAGGTGGGTTGTGCCCACCTGGTATAGCTTCCTCTGATATTATTTGCACCAGAAATTCAGAAATATTCAAAAAAATCATATTAAATTTTCAGAGCATTCTGAGAACTTTTATTTTTGGTTCATTTTTTATTGCACGGAAAATTCAAAAAACAGATAAAACATGGCATTGTATTTTATTTAACTAATAAAAACAGAAAACAAAAAGTAGGGACAGAAGGTAGTACTTACTAAATTCATCGACTTCATACCGCTCAAAATTGATCCATTAATAAGGTTGATCAACTCTTATTAACAACCACTTTCGATTAACATGAAACCGAAGAACTTTCATAAATCACTAAGTTACCTCAATGGGGATATGAATGTCCCCAACAATAAGCATTTCATATTTCTTTTTGACAGTAGGTAGAGGTATTTGAAAACTTCCAATAGTGATTGTCGGAGATTTTTCAATAACATTAATACCATTCACTTGGAATTGTTTCTTCGAAAAGTGCATTGTATGCTCATTACCATTGATATGAAAAGTGGCCTTGCTTTTATTGCAATCAATAACAGCCCCTGCAGTATTCAAGAAGGGTCTACCAGGGATAATTGACATGTTGTCGTCATCGGGCATCTCAAGTATAACAAAGTCATTCAAAATAGTAACATTAGCAACAACAACGGGCACATCCTCACAAATACTGATAGGTATGGCAGTTGATTTGTCAGCCATTTGCAAAGATATTTCAGTAGGTATGAGTTTATTCAAATCAAGTCTTTTATATAAAGAGAAAGGCATAACACTAACACCAGCTCCTAAATCACACAAAGAAGTTTTCACATAATTCTTTTTGATAGAGCAAGGTATAGTTGGTATTCCTGGATCTCCAAGTTTTTTAGGTACTCCATCTTTAAAAGTATAATTAGCAAGCATAGTGGAGATTTCAGCTTCCGGTATTTTTCTCCTATTAGTGATGATGTCCTTCATATACTTTGCATAAGGGGGCATTTTCAAGATATCAGTCAAGCGAGTACGCAAAAACACTGGTGATGGTAGCTGGAACTACGTCGGTATTTCCCTGGAGAGGGAGGGATGATGTAGCACAGCGACGGTAGGTATTTCCCTTAGTTATGAAACCAAGGTTATCGAACAAGTAGGAGAACCAAGCTACACAACGTCAGCAGCCCCTGCACACAAATAACAACACCTCGCAACCCGACGTGTTAAAGGGGTTGTCAATCCCTTTCGGGTAACGGCGCCAGAAATGGCGTGTGCGGGAGATAAAGTTGTAAATATTGGTAGATCGAACGCCAAATAAAATAAATTGCAACAAGGTATTTTTGGATTTTTGGTTTAATAGATCTGAATAAAAATGCAAAGGAAAAGTAGATCGCAAGGCAAATATATGAGAAAGAAGACCCGGGGGCCGTAGGTTTCACTAGTGGCTTCTCTGGAGAAAAATAGCAACCGGTGGGTAAACAAATTACTGTTGGGCAATTGATAGAACTTCCAATAATTATGATGATATCCAGGCAATGATCATTACATCGGCATCACGTCCAAGATTAGTCAACCGACTCCTGCCTGCATCTACGACTACTACTCCACACATCAACCGCTATCCAGCATGCATCTAGTGTATTAAGTTCATGGAAAACGGAGTAATGCAATAAGAACGATGACATGATGTAGATAAGATCCGTTTATCTATATAGCAGTAGATATAGATCTCATCTTTTTATTCTTAATAGCAACGATACATACGTGTCGGTTCCCTTTCTGTCACTGGGATCAAGCACCGTAAGATCGAACCCACTACTGGGCACCTCTTCCCATTGGAAGATAAATAGATCAAGTTGGCCAAACAAAACCCAAATACCGAAGAAGAAATACGAGGCTATAAGAGATCGTGCATATAAGATATCAAAGAAACTCAAATAACTTTCATGGATACAAAAAGATATGATTGATCATAAACTCGAAGTTCATCGATCCCAACAAACACACCGCAAAAGAGTTACATCATATGGATCTCCAAGAGACCATTGTATTGAGAATCAAGAGAGAGAGATGAAGCCATCTAGCTACTAACTACGGACCCGAAGGTCTACAAAGAACTACTCACGCATCATCGGAGAGGCACCAATGGAGGTGGTGAACCCCATCCGAGATGGTGTTTAGATTGGATCTGGTGATTCTGGACCCTGCGGCGGCTGGATGAATATTTCGTCGACTCCCCTAGGGTTCTGGTATTTTTGGGGTATTTAGAGAACAAAGAGGCGGTCCGGGGGGCACGCAAGGTGGGCACAACCCACCAGGGCATGCCTGGGCCACCTGGCGCACCCTGGTGGGTTGTGCCCCCTCAAGGCACCCCCAGGTGCAACCAGGGCCACTTGCCTTCCTTATGGCACATAAAAAATCTCCGTAAAGTTTCGTGGCATTTGGCTCCGTTTGATATTGATTTTTTGCGATGTAAAAAACATGAAAAAAAACAGCAACTGGCACTTGGCACTATGTCAATAGGTTAGTACCAAAAAACAATATAAAATGACTATAAAATGATTATAAAACATCCAAGATTGATAATAAAACAGCATGGAATAATCAAAAATTATAGATACGTTGGAGACGTATCAGCATCCCCAAGCTTAACTCCTACTCGTCCTCAAGTAGGTAAGTGATAAAAACAGAATTTTTGATGTGGAGTGTTGTTCATCATGTCATATCATATTATCTTCTTTATAGCATGGACAATTGGGCTTTTATGTGATTCAAAGCAATAGTCTAGTTTTGACATAATAATTTAGAGCATAGCAACAAGCAACCATGTCTTTCAAAATATCAATGCTAAAATAAGTTATCCCTAGCCCATCATGCTCAAACATTGATCCATTCATGAAACACACTCGAATATTAACTACACCCAATACTTGAGCACGATCATACTGCCTCCTAGTTGGTGCTTTTATGAGAGAAGAAGGAGACTCAAAATAAAAATTGCATAAAGTAAAAGAGGGAAGTAGGGATTTGTAGAGGTGCCAGAGCTCAAAGCGAAAATTTTGAGATAAAAACATTTTGGGAGGTGTATCCATCCCACCGACGAAAACGACTTAGAGTTCCTAATACTTTTCATGCTTAGATATATAATAGGTGGTCCCCAAACAGAAAATAAAGTTTATTCCTTTTTCCACCATAACTTTCACTTCCATTGGCTAACCGTATCCATGGGTGACCTCCATACCAACACTTCCCAAGGAATTATTATTTGACAACATAAAGTAAATTCATTTCTTTTTGCATTTCGGGACTAGGCATCCCTAATACCTTTGCCTTACTCTCGTGTGATGACAAGTGAATAAACACTCACCTTGAGAATAACACATCTAGCATGGAAAATATTAGCCACCCCTCACTGCTCCGCGAGCGAAATAAACACACAAAAGAGAAGTTTATTTTTAAAATTAGAGATGGCACATGCAAATTTTCTTAGAACGGCAAAAGAATACCGCATATAGGTAGATACAGTGGACTCATGTGACAAAACTGGTTTAAAGGATTTTGGATGCACAAGTAGAGGTCATACTTAGTGCAATATGAAGGCTAGCAAAAAGATTGAGAAGCGACCAACCAAGAAACGAATAATATCATAAGCAAGCATTAAGCATAATTGATACGTCTCCGTCGTATCTATAATTTTTGATTGTTCCATGCCAATATTCTACAACTTTTATATACTTTTGGCAACTTTTTATACTATATTTGGGACTAACATATTGATCCAGTGCCCAGTGTCAGTTCCTGTTTGTTGCATGTTTTTTGTTTCGCAGAATATCCATATCAAACGGAGTTCAAACGGGATAAAAACTGACGGAGATTTTTTTCGGAATATATATGATTTTTGGGAAGAAAAATCAACGCGAGACGATGCCCGAGGGGGGCATGAGGCAGGGGGCGCGCCCCTGACCATCGTGGCCACCCCGTAAGGTGGTTGATGCCCTTCTTTCGCCGCAAGAAAGCTAATATCCGGATAGATATTGTGTTATAATTTCAGCCCAATCGGAGTTACGGATCTCCAGGAATATAAGAAACAGTGAAAGGGAAGAATCTGAGAACGCAGAAACAGAGAGAGATAGAGAGACAGATCCAATCTCGGAGGGGCTCTCGCCCCTCCCACGCCATGGAGGCCAAGGACCAGAGGGGAGGCTCTTCTCCCATCTAGGGAGGAGGTCAAGGAAGAAGAAGACGAAGGGGCCCCCCTCTCCCCTTCTCTTCCGGTGGCGCCGGAACGCTGTCGTGGCCATCATCATCACCGCAATCTTTACCAACAACTTCACCGCCATCATCACCAACTCTAAACCCCTCTATGCAACGGTGTAACCTCTCTCTTACCCGCTGTAATCTCTACTTAAACATGGTGCTCAACGCTATATATTATTTCCCAATGATGTATGGCTATCCTATGATGTTTGAGTAGATCTGTTTTGTCCTACGGGTTATTTGATGATCGTGATTGGTTTGTGTCGGTGTCAAAACCGGCGGATCTCGGGTAGGTGGTCCCGAACTGTGCGTCTAGGACGGATGGTAATAGGAGGCAGGGAACACGATGTTTTTACCCAAGTTCGGGCCCTCTTGATGGAGGTAAAACCCTACGTCCTGCTTGATTAATATTGATGATATGGGTATTACAAGAGTAGATCTACCACGAGATCAAGGAGGCTAAACCCTAGAAGCTAGCCTATGGTATGATTGTTGTGTATGGAGTTGATGAAGTTGTCCTACGGACTAAAACCCTCCGGTTTATATAGACACCGGATAGGGTTAGGGTTACATAGAGTCGGTTACAATGGTAGGAGATCTTGAATATCCGCATCGCCAAGCTTGCCTTCCACGCCAAGGAAAGTCCCATCCGGACACGGGACGAAGTCTTCAATCTTGTATCTTCATAGTCCGGGAGTCCGGCTGAAGGTATAGTCCGGCTACCCGAACACCCCCTAATCGAGGACTCCCTCAGTAGCCCCTGAACCAGGCTTCAATGACGATGAGTCCGGCGCGCAAATTGTCTTCGGCATTGCAAGGCGGGTTCCTCCTCCAAGTCCTTCATAGAAGATTTGTAAGCACCAAGAGTAGTGTCCGGCTCTGCAAAATAAGCTTCCACATATTGCCATAGAGAGAATAATATTAACACAAATCAAATCTGCTGATGTATTCCACAGTGCGTCAACACACTATGGCCAAGTCCTTTACTCGAATCGTTTTTACTTTGCCACCTCAGCGCGTTTTGTGAGGCGGTTCCCTTGGCACGTCTTGTCAAAGCAGAGATCGTGTACCCCTTTTACGGGATTCTCATCAATACGGACATGGGTAACCCAATCGCGCCACTTATCACGGTGCTTGGGAGGCAAGCGAGTTTTACTAGGCTGGTGGGGACGCACAACCGCGTCCGCCCATATAAGGGGATAAGGATCCACCTTTTTACCTACGCCCTCTTCCTCCTTCGCCTATCCATCTCCTGCGCACTCGAGCTCCAGCGGCCAAGCCCGCACTTCCCACCTCAACCTTCTCCAGCAATGTCCAGAGCAGGAGGCAAGTGGAAGGTCTCCTCCGTTACGGAGGGCCAAGTTAAGAAGCTAAGGAAGGCCGGATACCTGTCCAAGGACATCGAGCACCGGCTTCCCGAGAAGGGGCGGCTTCTCCCCACCCCAAGGCCCCATGAGAGGGTAGTATTCCTTCCCCACTTCCTCCGCGGACTGGGTTTTCCACTTCACCCATTTGTCCGGGGGCTCATGTTCTACTGTGGCCTAGATTTCCACGATCTGGCCCCGAACTTTATCCTCAACATCTTGGCGTTTATCGTCGTGTGCGAGGCTTTTCTCTGCGTCCGCCCCCATTTCGGCCTCTGGCTCAAGACCTTCAACGTCAAGCCCAAGGTGGTGCGCGGCAGCCAGGCGAAGTGCGGAGGCGCCATGGCGGGCAAGATGGCCAACGTCTTATGGTTCGAGGGCTCTTTTGTGGAGACCCTAAAGGAATGGCAAGCCGGGTGGTTTTATATCACCGAGCCGCGCGATCCGAAATGGACCGCAGCCCCCGAGTTCCGATCCGGACCCCCCACGCGGCTTATGTCCTAGAAAGAGACGGGCCTGTCGTGGGGTAACGAGAAAGAGGTGACCGGATTGCAAACATGCATCCAGTCCCTGGTGAACAAGCCAGTCCGGCTTGTTAATGTAATCCAGGTTATGCTCATCCGCCGGATCCTCCCATGTCAACAACGGGATTTTAATCTGTGGGAGTTCAACCCGGCGCAGCATCAAACCCTCAGCAGGCTCTTCGACGCGACGTACGAAGACGCCTGTAGGCTGCTATTTAAGGGCGCCGAGGCTCCCACATCCGCTTTCGAGGACCGCGGATACAGCTCGCAGTGTCACGCTAGCGAGGTAAGCCGTCTACACCTTTTACAGGATGTTTAAGCTTTTTTCATAGTTTGACTCTATGCGGGATCTAAACTCCCTTACCTTTGACAGGCTTGGCGGGCGATATCCGGACCGATTAACTGTCCGGCTCCGCTGCCCAAAGACCCAGCCCCAGCTCTCCTAGTGAAGCTGCTGGCTCCGGCGCCTTACGTGGTGCCGGAGAAGAAGGCCAAGAAGAAGAAGACCATGGGGACTCGAAAGAGCGCCCGTAATATGGCGGTGTCGGACTCGTCATCTGACGAGTCCGAGATGCCCTCCTCCTGTGAAAACGAGGAGGAAGAAGGAAACTCTCCCCCCCCCCAGCGGAGGGAGGAGAGAAGAGGAAGGCCGCCCCAACGGGGGAGGCCGAAGGGTCCAGGAAGAGGAAGACCCCTCCGCCGGACTACCTCCCCGACGCCAAAGAGGATGAAGAGGAGTGGCCAGACAGGGCCAAGCGTTCGGCGAAATCGTAAGTTCGGATATCAGAGTAACTCATGACGTTCCTTTGTTGCACAGCTTTCCCTAATGTTGAATATAATTATGCAGCCCGCCCCGGGCCGAACTCGATGAGTCGTCAAGCGGCTCCCTGAATTCATCGGACATGAACTCAGTTTCGCCCGCTGTCTCCCCCCGCACCGTGGACGACGCCAAAGTGGCATCGTGACGAGCTCCGGGGCAGGAGGAGGTGGTCCTGGAGGAGCCGCAGGGTGACCTCCCGGACCCCAGGCGTAAAGGGGACAAGACCCCCCAGGGCTCCAAGTCCGGCTTTGAGCCTGACACCGCACCGGAATCTACAACAGTTCCGGGCCGCAGTGGGCGAACTCCTTCCAAGAGGAGTAAGCCTTCTGAGCCGGCAGCCTCCGTCCAACCGGAGGTGCTGGACAATCTGCTGGAGGTGCTTGACGGCGCCTCCATCGACGAGGAGCACCGTACTATTATGAGTACGGTGATCCAGAAGGTTCAGTCCGCCAAGAGCGGACTGACTGAAGCTTGCGCTAGCCTTCTAACAGGCTTCGAGGTAAGTAAAAATATGTAAAAATATAACCGCATAGACAGTAGCCACTGATGCTCTGTTTGGCGTTCGGAAAGAAAAGCCGAATAGAGGATCTATTGAATTTCGTAGGAGTCTAACAAAGAGTCAATATGCATATGCAGGTTTCGCTGCTAGCCACCGCCGCACTGACTGCGGAGGTGGGTGCCCTGAAATAGGGCCTCGAGCGGACCGAGCAAGAGCTTGGCCTTGCCAAACGGCAGCTCGAGGAGAAAGAAGGTAAGAAATACCTTACAGAAAAAGTGCCTATAGAAAGAAGCGATTGCAAAAAATAACAGGATTGTGTTGCTTATTGTAGGGGCCACGACTGAGGTGGCGACCCTCAAGCAGGCACTGTCCGAGGCCGAAAAGAAAACGGCCGCGGAGTGCACCGAGCGAGAGAAACTTGAGGCCCAGGTCGGCGAGGTGCAGCAGGAGCTTCAGGCTCTCAAGAAAAAACATGAGGGTTTGGAGCTTGAGTCCAAGACGCAAGCGTCCGAGCTCGCGGCGGCCCTTGAGACTACCAAGTCCGCCAAGGCCGAAGCCCAAAGGGCCCTCCAAGAGTTGGAGGAGATGAAGAAGATAGCGGCGGGTAAGGCATTCTTTATGCAAAGCAGAAGTATAAAAGTAAAGTACTTGTTACTTACCCAAATCCGGAGCTCTACGGGGGCATTCGCAGATCTTCCCCGCAGCGTATCCGACACCGCCGCATTCTACCACGCCGAAGAGGGCAGCTTGACAGAGAAGGTGTTCTAGTCTCAGTATGCTGAGGCCGGACACCCTGTGCCCTTGAGCGACCAGCTGAAACAGCTGGTCGAGCTCCACAAGGCGGCCGAACAGGCCATGAAGGGCTTCATAGTTCGGCTGTGGCCCGGAGAGGCCCTGCCTGGGAGCTACTTCGGTCTGGTGCAGCGGCTGGTGGAGGCCTGTCCAAGGCTTGAGGTCATCAAGCGCTCCGTCTGCATCAAAGGTGCCCGTAGGGCCCTTGCCCGTGCAAAGGTGCACTGGGGTAAGCTGGATGGTGAGAAGCTTGTGAGGGACGGATCGCCGCCGGGGAAGGAGCATCGCAAGCCCGAGAACTATTACAAGGATGTTCTTGCTGGTGCCCGCCTTGTGGCAGATGAATATACCAAGGATGTAATTTTTGAATGAACTCGCTCGTGTTATCATGTGCGCTGAAAACTTATTCATATGCACTAAGCAATGCTTGAATTTAAAATATTACTTTTTGTGCGGCCGTTTATCAAAAAATTGAGAGATGGCCAGTCGTCGGCTTCTGCCCCCATGCCACTAGTGCTGGGGTGTTCGGGATAAACCTGAGCGCTCTTTTTCCCATGATTGGGTCCGTCGAGGGAGGCGGTCAGCACAATGAACTAGGGAATCGGACTATAATGCTTGAACACTCTCACTTAGCCATAGAACTCTATAATTTTAAATTTCGGCGAAGCCCCTAGTTCGGAAGACCGAGTTCGGGGCGCTATCCACGCCTTGGCCGGACAAAGCCAGCTCCTCGCTCGAAGCGGCATAAGCCTTTAGGGACTCGAAAAACCTCTCGAACAACGACCGGTCTCTCGCCACATCATGACAGTCAGTTTTAGCTTTCTCCACTGAGGTGCTTAGCCCAGCTCAACTGGGGCACAATCGCAGTGGTTCTCCTAGTGCTACCTTAGCCGATATAGCGGAACGTAAGGCACCAAAACATAGGAGCCGGGCAAACCCAACTATTGACCCAAATCATGATTCGGAGCCGATGCATATAGTGCTATAAGTTCGGGGTGCCGCACTTGTGAAAGTGTACGGACTTCTCACGCCATATTAATGGGTACTAAAGCCCCTGGCGTATTTTTCCATACCACAGTGTACTGGTGCAACATGTCATAAACATATATATGAAAAGATGATAATGCAAAAAATAGACAGAAAGCTATGCAATGTTTATAAAGAGGCTATTTATCAAAGCCGAACGATACAACTGGTGCGATAAGCAAAAAGATATTGGACTATTTAGTATGTCCTGACCAGGGGCAGGCCGCGGAGTTGTATTTAAAACAGGTATACCGCTCGTAACAGAGACCGCATGGGAGTTCCGTAATGCGGCATGGCTTGTCTGCCTCCTGGATTCTGCATCGTTTGTGCGGCAGTCGAATTGCCGAACAGGTCGTCCGAAGTATGGAGTCCTGAAAGTAAGAAAAAGTTGAAAAGAAGAATCCGGCAGCCCCTAGTACGTTTTAAGCCGTATATTGGGCATGCCGTTATTGTGCCCCTTCCCCTGTGCCCATGGTATCTCAAGGGCGTAGTTATGTACGCGAGGTACTGGTTTCGCTATGTTGCGAGAGCTGGGGTTGGGGCCGCATTGCTACGCTTGCTCATAGTGTGCCAGGCGGTGCTTCTGTGGGTTACTCCGGGCGCGCTTGGCAGTGTCTGGCTTTTTAACAGCCGGACTGGAGAATTGCCTAAGAAGGCTCCCTGTTCAAGAATTCATTCGATTAACCAGTTAACTTGCCGATTGATCCCTACTCATAGGGTCACCGAGTAGCCGATAAACCGAAAAATTGTCCGATTAATTGATTAAATGGCCGATTAACTTGCCGATTAGCCGATTAATCCCCTACTCGCTAGCCAACCGAGCAACTACCAGTTAATGATTTCCTCAACAATGAGAAGGCTACTTTGTACTTCCGCTGCGAGAGCCGCCTTGTGCTCCTCCATACGGAGGGAGCGTTCGGTGTTTCCGTTGACCGTGATTACTCCTCGAGGGCCTGGCATCTTGAGCTTGAGATATGCGTAGTGCGGTACCGCATTGAACTTTGTGAATGCGGTTCGTCTGAGCAGGGCGTGATAGCCACTACGAAACGGGACTATATCGAATATTAACTCTTCGCTTCGGAAATTGTCTGGGGATCCGAAGACCACGTCAAGTGTTACTGAGCCTGTACAGTTGGCCTCTACACCTGGTATAACGCCTTTAAAGGTTGTTTTTGTGGGTTTAATCCTTGAGGGATCTATGCCCATTTTCCGCACTGTATCCTGATAAAGCAGGTTCAGGCTACTGTCGCCGTCCATGAGGACTCTTGTGAGATGAAATCTGTCGATGATTGGGTCGAGAACCAATGCGGCGAAGCCGCCATGACGGATGCTAGTGGGATGGTCCCTTTGATCAAAAGTGATCGGGCAGGAGGACCATGGGTTGAACTTTGGGGCGACTGGCTCTATCGCGTATACGTCCCGTAGCGCACGCTTCCGCTCCCGCTTGGGAATGTGGGTTGCATATATCATGTTCACCGTCCGCACTTGTGGGGGAAAGCCCTTCTGTCCATTGTTGTTCGGCGGCTTGGGCTCCTCGTCGTCGCTGTGCAGCCCCTTGTCTCTGTTTTCGGCCCTTAACTTGCCTGCCTGCTTGAACACCCAACAATCCTTGTTAGTGTGATTGGCTGGCCTTTCGGGGGTGCCATGTATCTGGCACAAGCGATCGAGTATTCGGTCCAAACTGGACGGGCCCTGAGTATTCTTTTTGAATGGCTTTTTCCGCTGACCGGATTTATAGCCTTTGAATCCGGCATTGACTGCCGTGTCTTCATTGCTATCGCTGCTAACGCGGCATTTTTGCTTATGCCGACGTGTCCTGCCACTTTTGTCCTTGGTATCCGAGTTACCAGGGTTCTTTGATAAGTTGTTACTGCGAGCTAGCCAGCTGTCTTCTCCCGTGCAAAAGCGGGTCATGAGTGTCGTGAGGGCTGCCATAGATTTCGGCTTTTCCTGTCCCAGGTGCCGGGCAAGCCACTCGTCGTGGATGTTATGCTTGAAGGCTGCTAGGGCCTCTGCATCCGGACAGTCGACTATCTGGTTTTTCTTTGTTAGGAACCGTGTCCAGAATTGTCTGGCCGATTCCTCTGGCTGCTGAATTATGTGGCTTAAGTCGTCGGCATCCGGTGGTCACACGTAAGTGCCCTAGAAGTTGTCGAGGAATGCGGCTTCCAGGTCCTCCCAAGAACCGATTGAGTCTGCTGGCAAGCTGTTAAGCCAATGCCGGGCCGGTCCTTTAAGTTTCAGCGGGAGGTATTTGATGGCGTGTAGATCATCGCTGCGTGCCATGTGGATGTGAAGGAGATAATCCTCAATCCATACCGCCGGATCTGTTGTTCCATCGTATGATTCGATGTTTATGGGTTTAAAACCCTCTAGGATTTTATGCTCCATTACTTCATTCGTGAAGCATAGCGGGTGTGCGGCGCCTATGTACTGGGCTATATCACGACGCAGCTCGGAAGAGCTATGTCTGTTGTGTTCGGCCCGGCCGGATTTGTTGTATCCGGAGTGAAGATCATCGTCACGTGTCGTAGGGCGCCTGCGCGATCCGTAGATCGATCTTGTTTGTCTTGCCTTGTCCTCCAGTACGTCTCGTAGGTCTGGCGTGTTTTCCCGTACCTTAGTTGAGCGGCGTCGGGGCATGGCTTGGGTGGAGGGTCGAGAGGCCTCTCTGTCGCGGCCGCGAGGTGGCCAGTCTGCCATGTCGTGCGCTGGTGATGTAGGTGCTTCCTCCTCTAATCAGGGTAGCGGCCTGCGCTTTGGGTAACTCTTGGGAGGGCGTTCGAGTTCATACTCTTCGGCCGCAAGGACTTCAGTCCATCTGTCAGCTAGCAAATCTTGGGCAGCTCTAAGCTGTTGCTGCTTTTTCTTGAGGCTGCTTGCCGTGGCTAAAAGCCTACGTTTGAAACGCTCCTGCTCGGCGAGGTCTGATGGTATGACGAATTCGTCGTCATCGAGGCTTGCCTCATCTTCGGAGGGGGGCATATGGTTATCATCCTCAACCTCCTCGTCTACCGCTCTCTCCTGAGGGCTGGCTTTTCCATCTTCCTATGCCGAATCTTGCTGAGGTGGGTGTTCTTCGATGCTATCCGGGGTAGTATTATCTCCCGTGCCGGAATCATCGTTTTTGCTTTGGCGGGATTTAGAGCGGCGCCGCTGACGCCGGCGCTTTGGCTGTTTCTTGGGGGTGTCATCCCCCGCTGTTCCATCGCCATCTCCATCTTTTGGAGTATCCACCATATATATGTCATATGACGAGGTGGCCTTCCAGCGCCCTATAGGTGCTGGTTCCTGATCGTCTCCTACATCGTCGTCCATACCGTCGATGTCTTGGAGCCGAAGTCAAGCATGTCAGTTAAATCGTCGACAGTGGCTACAAAGTGGGTGGTGGGTGGGCTTTGAATTTCTTCGTCCGTATCCCATCCTCGCTGACCGTGATCCGGCCAGGGCTCTCCTGATAAAGAGAGAGACTTAAGAGTATTCAGGATGATGCCAAAAGGCGAGTGCTGAAAGATGTCTGCGGCGGTGAACTCCATTATCGGCGCCCAATCGGATTCGATTGGCAGGGGCGCGGGGGGTTCGGAGGCGGGAAGGAGTCCGGATCCTCGGAGTCACGGATCATGCAGAGTACGGGGATAGCGTTCGGCTCGATCGCCTTTAGGATCGCAGCCCCCGAGGTGGCGTCCAACCGCTCGTCCTCGATTGGCGCAATAGGCTCCGAGTTAGAGGTTGGAACCGATGCGTGTGCGGCCTCCAGGACACTATCCGGAGGCAGAGCTAGATCATGCCCCTCGAGATAGTGCAGTGCGCTTGGACGTGGCTCGAACCCGTCGAAGATCAAGTCTCCGCGGATGTCAGCCGTGTAGTTTAAGCTTCCAAACCTGACTTGATGGCCAGGGGCGTAGCTTTCGATCTGCTCCAAGTGGCCAAGAGAATTGGCCCGCAGAGCGAAGCCGCCGAAGATGAAGATCTATCCGGGGAGAAAAGTCTCACCCTGGACCGCATCGTTGTTGATGATCAAAGGAGCCATAGGGCCTAAAGGCGACGACACAGAGGAACTCTCAATGAAAGCACCAATGTCGGTGTCAAAACCGGCGGATCTCGGGTAGGGGGTCCCGAACTGTGCGTCTAGGCCGGATGGTAACAGGAGGCAGGGAACACAATGTTTTTACCCAGGTTCGGGCCCTCTTGATGGAGGTAAAACCCTACATCCTGCTTGATTAATATTGATGATATGGGTATTACAAGAGTAGATCTACCACGAGATCAAGGAGGCTAAACCCTAGAAGCTAGCCTATGGTATGATTGTTGTGTATGGAGTTGATAAAGTTGTCCTACGGACTAAAACCCTCTGGTTTATATAGACACCGGATAGGGTTAGGGTTACATAGAGTCGGTTACAATGGTAGGAGATCTTGAATATCCACATCACCAAGCTTTCCTTCCACGCCAAGGAAAGTCCCATCCGGACACGGGACGAAGTCTTCAATCTTGTATCTTCATAGTCCGGGAGTCCGGCTGAAGGTATAGTCCGGCTACCCGAACACCCCCTAATCCAGGACTCCCTCAGTTTGAGTTGCATGTTTTATTATTGGTGTTGTCCTATGGTGCTCTCCGTGTCGCACAAGTGTGAGGGATCACCGCTGTAGGGTGTTGCAATACGTTCATGATTCGCTTATAGTGGGTTGCGTGAGTGACTGAAACACAAACCCGAGTAAGTAGGTTGTTTGCGTATGGGATAAAGAGGACTTGATACTTTAATGCTATGGTTGGGTTTTACCTTAATGATCTTTAGTAGTTGCGGATGCTTGCTAGAGTTCCAATCATAAGTGCATATGATCCAAGTAGAGAAAGTATGTTAGCTTATGCCTCTCCCTCAAATAAAATTGCAATAATGATTACTGGTATAGTTATCGATTGCCTAGGGACAAATAACTTTCTCGTAAGAAAAAGCTCTTTACTAAAACTAACTTAGTTGTGTCTTTATCTAAACAGCCCCTACTTTTTATTTATGTAATCTTTAATATCTTGCAAACCTATCCAAAAACACCTACAAAGTACTTCTAGTTTCATACTTGTTCTAGGTAAAGCGAACGTCAAGCGTGCGTAGAGTTGTATCGGTGGTCGATAGAACTTGAGGGAATATTTGTTCTACCTTTAGCTCCTCGTTGGGTTCGACACTCTTACTTATCGAAAGTGGCTACAATTGATCCCCTATACTTGTGGGTTATAAAGACCTTTTTCTGACGCCGTTGCCGGGGAGCAATAGCGTGGGGTGAATATTCTCGTGTGTGCTTGTTTTCTTTATCACTAAGTAATTTTTGTTTGCTGTTCTTAGTTGTTCTCTATCTTTAGTTATGGATATGGAACACGAAATACCAAAAAAATTAGGTGTACTTGCGGCTCATGGAGAGGAGGAACCTCCTAAAACCCTCGATGTTGGTTATGTGAAAGATATTATGTACTACTTTAATAATCCTGAGAAAACCCCATTCAATTATGTAATGGGAGTAACGTTGGATCAACGCGGATACTTTAGGGATTATCTCTTGACACAAAAAGGGAAACTATTATGAGATCAAAATCATATATTGAATTGGTATGCTAGGCAACTATGCTTGAGATATGATTATACTTCTTGCTCTAGGATGAAGGCTCCACACCTTCCCTTTTTATGTGAATTTAATGATAATAAAACCTTAGCTTCTTATGCTAATGGTATATATGATTACTATGATGTGGAACAAATAAAAGAATTTGTTGCTTTCATGGGTGCTTATGAAATTGCATCTATGTTTAAAGAGTTTGAAGATTTTGATGATTCGGTTTATAGACCTAAAAATTTAGCTATCCTTAAATATTGCTATGAGAATAATGAATACAATTCCGATATTAATGCACTTATTGAGAAAGTCTCCGCTGTCCAAGAAGAGACTAATATTTTGCAGGAATCTATGGAAGAAGAAGTTGATGAAACTGTGAGCTCATTGGATGACAAAGATGAGGAGAGTGAAGAACAAAAGAGGAAGAGTGGATTGATCACCCGTGCCCAACTTCTAATGAGAGTAACTCTTCAACTCATACATTGTTTAATTCCCCTTCATGCTTACCGAAGGATGAATGCTATGATAATTGTTATGCTCTCGTTGATTCTTTTGAAATATCCCTTTTTGATGATGCTTGCTATGCTTGTGGCCAAGATGCCAATATGAATTATGATTATGGAGATGAACTTGCTATAGTTCCTTATGTTAAACATGAAATTGTTGATATTTCACCCATGCATGATAGCCCTATTATCTTTTTGAATTCTCCCGACTACACTATATCGGAGAAGTTTGCACTTATTAAGGATTACATTGATGGGTTGCGTTTTACTATTACCCATGAAGATTTTGATAGAAATAATATGCATGTGCTTGCTGCTCCTACTTGCAATTATTATGAGAGAGGAACTATATCTCCACCTCTCTATGTTTCCCACATGATAAAATTGCAAGAAACTGTTTATACTATGCATTGCCTTTACTTTGTGTGCATGAATTGTTATTTTATGACATGCCTATGCATAGGAAGAGAGTTAGACTTCTTCATTGCATGATATATGTTACTTTGTGCTCACTACTAAATTACAAATCATTGTTAATTAAAATTGGCTTTGATATACCTTGGGATCCGGGTGGATTCATTACTTGAGCACTATATGTCCAGCTTAATGGCTTTAAAGACAGCGCAGCCAGGGAGACAACCCGGAAGTTTTAGAGAGTCATTTATTTCTGTTGAGTGCTTTTATATAGTTCAAAAACAAAATAAAATAAAGAGGGGAACCCAAAAAAATTTCAAAAAGGAAAGTGAAAGTGAGAAAGACAAGCATTGTTGAAGTGGGAGAGCTCCTTGAACTTTGTTCATGCTCATGGAACTTTGTGAATCTTGATTACAGAAACTTTTCAACAAAAATAATTATACCCTTGTACAATTCCATTGTATTATAAAAATAATGTGCCAAGGTTTGCCTTTAGGTTGTTTACATTTGCTTGATGCTTTGTACGGTGCAGGACAGAAACTTTGGCTGTAGTGCACGATTTTAAATTTTTAGCTGGAACATCAAATGGTTATGATTCTTTTTGTACTGTCTTTCTATACAAATTTTTTATTTTTCCTAATTTTGGCAGAATTTTTCAAGTATCAGAAGTATGGTGAATGTTCAGATTATTACAGACTGTTCTGTTTTAGACAGATTCTGTTTTTGATGCATAGTTTGCTTGTTTTGATGAAACTATCAATTTATATCAGTGGATTAAGCCATGGAAAAGTTATATTACAGTATACACAATGCAAAAACAAAATATGAGTTGGTTTGTAACAGTACTTAGAGTAGTGATTTGCTTTGTTATACTACCGGATCTTACCGAGTTTTCTGTTGAAGTTTTGTGTGGATGAAGTGTTCGATGATCGAGAAGGTCTCGATATAAGAAGAAGGAAGAGAGGAAAGAGCTCAAGCTTGGGGATGCCCGAGGCACCCCAAGTAAATATTCAAGGAGACTCAAGCGTCTAAGCTTGGTGATGCCCCGGAAGGCATCCCCTCTTTCTTCAACAAGTATCGGTATGTTTTCGTATTCGTTTCGTTCATGTGATATGTGCAATCTTGGAGTGTCTTTTGCTTTTAGTTTTCAATTTTATTTTATGCACCATGCTGATATGAGATAGTCCTTGGTTGATTTATAGAATGCTCTATGCACTTCACTTACATATCTTTTGAGTATGGCTTTATAGAATGCTTCATGTGCTTCACTTATATCATTTGAAGCTTGGATTGCCTGTTTCCCTTTACATAGAAAACCGCCATTTGTAGAATGCTCTTTTGCTTCACTTATATTTGTTAGAGCGTGGGCATATATTTTGTAGAAATAATTAAACTCTCTTGCTTCACTTATATCTATTTAGAGAGATGACAGGAATTGGTCATTCACATGGTTAGTCATAAAATCCTACATAAAACTTGTAGATCACTGAATATGATATGTTTGATTCCTTGCAGTAGTTTTGCAATATAAAAATGGTGATATTAGAGTCATGCTAGTGGGTAGTTGTGGATTAGTAGAAATACTTGTGTTGAGGTTTGTGATTCCCGTAGCATGCACGTATGGTGAACCGTTATGTAACGAAGTCGGAGCATGATTTATTTATTGATTGTCTGCCATATGAGTGGCGGTCCGAGACGAGCGATGGTATTTTCCTACCAATCTATCCCCCTAGGAGCATGCGCGTAGTACTTTGTTTCGATGACTAATAGATTTTTGCAATAAGTATGTGAGTTCTTTATGACTAATGTTGAGTCCATGGATTATACGCACTCTCACCCTTCCACCATTGCTAGCCTCTCTAGTACCACACAACTTTCGCCGGTACCATAAACCCACCATATACCTTCCTCAGAACAGCCACCATACCTACCTATCATGGCATTTCCATAGCCATTCCGAGATATATTTCCATGCAACCTCCATCATCATCATATACATGACTTGAGCATCATTGCCATATTGCTTTGCATGATCGTAAGATAGCTAGCATGATGTTTTCATGGCATGTCCGTTTTTTGATGTCATTGCTATGCTAGATCATTGCACATCCCGGTACACTGCCGGAGGCATTCATATAGAGTCATATCTTTGTTCTAGTATCGAGTTGTAATATCGAGTTGTATGTAAATAAAAGTGTGATGATCATCATTATTAGAGCATTGCCCCAGTGAGGAAAGGATGATGGATACTATGATTCCCCCACAAGTCGGGATGAGACTCCGGACGAAAAAAAATAAAAAGAAAAAAAGAGAAAGGCCAAAAAAGAGAATGCCCAAAAAATAAAAAATAATATGAGAGAAAAAGAGAGAAGGGGCAATGTTACTATCCTTTTACCACACTTGTGCTTCAAACTAGTGCCATGTTCTTCATATAGAGAGTCTCTTGAGTTCTCACTTTCATATACTAGTGGGAATTTTCATTATAGAACTTGGCTTGTATATTCCGATGATGGGCTTCCTCAAATGCCCGAGGTCTTCATGAGCAAGCAAGTTGGATGCACACCCACTTAGTTTCAGTTTGAGCTTTCATACACTTATAGCTCTAGTGCATCCGTTGCATGGCAATCCCTACTCACTCACATTGATATCTATTGATGGGCATCTCCATAGCCCGTTGATACGCCTAGTTGATGTGAGACTATCTTCTCCTTTTTGTCTTCTCCACAACCACCATTCTATTCCCCCTATAGTGCTATGTCCATGGCTCACGCTCATGTATTGCGTGAAAGTTGAAAAGGTTTGAGAACGTCAAAAGTATGAAACAATTGCTTGGCTTGTTATCGGGGTTGTGCATGATGTGAATATTTTGTGTGGTGAAGATGGAGCATAGCCAGACTATATGATTTTTAGGGATAACTTTCTTGGCCATGTTATTTTGAAAAGACATGATTGCTTTATTAGTACGCTTTAAGTATTATTGTTTTTATGTCAAATGATAGACTATTGCTTTGAATCACTCGTATCTTAATATTCATGCCATGATTAGACATGTGATCAAGATTATGCTAGGTAGCATTCCACATAAAAAATTATCTTTTTTATCATTTACCTACTCGAGGATGAGCAGGAATTAAGCTTGGGGATGTTGATGCGTCTCCGTCGTATCTATAAGTTTTTATTGTTCCATGCCAATATTCTACAACTTTTATATACTTTTGGCAACTTTTTATACTATTTTTGGGACTAACATATTGATCCAGTGCCCAGTGCCAGTTCCTGTTTGTTGCATGTTTTTTGTTTCGCAGAATATCCATATCAAACGGAGTCCAAACGGGATAAAAACTGATGGAGATTTTTTTTGGAATATATAGGGTTTTTGGGAAGCAAAATCCACGCGAGACGATGCCCGAGGGGGCCACGAGGCAGGGGACGCGCCCCTGACCCTCGTGGCCACCCCGTAAGGCGGTTGATGCCCTTCTTTCGCTGCAAGAAAGATAATATCCGGATAGAGATCGTGTTAAAATTTCAGCCCAACTGGAGTTACGTATCTCCGGGAATATAAGAAACAGTGAAAGGGATGAATTTGAGAACGCAGAAACAGAGAGAGATAGAGAGACAGATCCAATCTCGGAGGGGCTCTCGCCCCTCCCAAGCCATGGAGGCCAAGGACCAGAGGGGAAACCCTTCTCCCGTCTAGGGAGGAGGTCAATGAAGAAAAAGACGAAAGGGCCCCCTCTCCCCTTCTCTTCCGGTGGCTCCGGAACGCTGCCGTGGCCATCATCATCGCCGCAATCTTCACCAACAAATTCACCACCATCATCACCAACTCTTCGCCCCTCTATGCAGCGGTGTAACCTCTCTCTTACCCGTTGTAATCTCTACTTAAACATGGTGCTCAACGCTATATATTATTTCCCAATGATGTATGGCTATCCTATGATGTTTGAGTAGATCTGTTTTGTCCTACGGGTTATTTGATGATCGTGATTGGTTTGAGTTGCATGTTTTATTATTGGTGCTGTCCTACGGTGCTCTCTGTGTCGCGCAAGCATGAGGGATCCCCGCTGTAGGGTGTTGCAATACGTTCATGATTCGCTTATAGTGGGTTGCGTGAGTGACTGAAACACAAACCCGAGTAAGTAGGTTGTTTGCGTATAGGATAAAGAGGACTTGATACTTTAATGCTATGGTTGACCTTAATGATCTTTAGTAGTTGCGGATGCTTGCTAGAGTTCCAATCATAAGTGCATATGATCCAAGTAGAGAAAGTATGTTAGCTTATGCCTCTCCCTCAAATAAAATTGCAATAATGATTACCGGTCTACTTATCGATTGCCTAGGGACAAATAACTTTCTCGTAACAAAAAGCTCTTTACTAAAACTAACTTAGTTGTGTCTTTATCTAAACAGCCCCTACTTTTTATTTATGTGATCTTTATTATCTTGCAAACCTATCCAAAAACACCTACAAAGTACTTCTAGTTTCATACTTGTTCTAGGTAAAGCGAACGTCAAGCGTGAGTCGAGTTGTATCGGTGGTCGATAGAACTTGAGGGAATATTTGTTCTACCTTTAGCTCCTCGTTGGGTTCGACACTCTTACTTATCGAAAGAGGCTACAATTGATCCCCTATACTTGTGGGTTATCAATAATTAACACCGAATAATGCACCACAAGTAGGATATAATTTTCATTTCATGATTATTGACTTTCCTGCATGCATAGGGAATCACAAACCTTAAAACCAATATTCCTACTAAAGCATAATTACTCATCAACATAACTCACATATCACATCATCATATCTCAAAACTATTACTAAGAATCAAGTTTATTTTCTCCAGTGATCTTCATGACATTTTTTTCTTTATCCTTCTTGGATATCTATCACTTTGGCACTAATTTTCATTTGTTGCTTTTCATAAGCTCAAACAAATATAAGTGAAGATCATGAGCATAAAAAATTCTTTCTCTCAAAATAATTTAAGTGAAGCAAGAGAGAATTTCTTCAAAAATTTACTAACTCTCAAATAAATCTAAGTGAAGCACTAGAGCAAGTCCATTGCTCATAAAAAATTTAAGTGAAGCATAGAGAGCAATTCTAACAAGGCATGGCATAATTTTGGCTCTCTCAAATAGGTGTGTCGAGCAAGGATTGATGACTTAAAACACAAAATAAAACAAGCAAAGACACATATCATACAAGACGCTCCAAGCAAAACACATATCATGTGACGAATAAAACTATAGTCTCGAGTAAAATACCAATAATTGCTGGAAGAAAGCGGGGATGCCACTCGGTGGCATCCCCAAGCTTAGTTGGTTGCTTATTCTTGGATAATAGCTTGGGATGTCGGGGAATCCCCAAGCTTAGGCTCTTACATCATTCCTTCATCCATCGTAAGATAACCCAAAACTTGAAAACATCAATCACACCAAACTCAACAAAGCCTTCGTGAGATCCCTTAGTATAAGAATAATAAACTACTACTATAAGTGATGTATCAAACCAATACATATTTTGTTTTTGTATTATATCTACTATATTACAACTTTTCTATCGCAAAAACTCATCAAAGAAAACTATAGAGCCATCAAAATAAGCACACAACACAAAGAAAACAGAATCTGTCAAAACAGAACAGTCTAGAGCAATCTGACTATTTCGAATACTTCTGTAACTCAAAAAACTCTGGAAAATTAAGACAGTCCGAGAAATTTGTATATTGATCTACTGCAATTGGAATGGGTATTTTATCACTCTCTGGTAAAATTTAAAATTAATTTCGTGAGGGTAAAAGTTTCGGCAAGATCAAACAACTATTGCCCAAGAAGATCCTAAAGGCTTTACTTGTCACAAACACTAACATAAAAAACACAATCATAACAGTAGCATAATTGTGCTAACACTCAAGAACAGAAAGCAAAAAAGCAAAAATAAATTTTATTCATTGGGTTGCCTCCCAACAAGCGCTATAGTTTTACGACCTTAGCTAGGCATAAAGCAAGGATCTAAGTTTTGTCATCTTTGGTTCGAGATCCATAAGATGCCCTCATGACTGATTCATAAGGTGGCTTAATTCTAGTTCTAGGAAAGTGTTTCATACCCTTCCTCAAAGGAAATTGGGACTTAATATTGCATTCTTTCATATCAATCACGGCACCGATAGTGCGTAAAAACGGTCTACCAAGAATAATTGGACAAGACGGATTGCAATCAATATCAGGAACAACAAAATATATGGGCACATTATTCCTATTTGCAAGAATAAGAACATCATTAATTCTTGCCATAGGCTTTTTAATAGTAGAATCCGCCAAGTGCAAATTCAAAGAACATGATTCAATATCGGTAAGACCAAGCACATCACATAAAGATTTGGGAATTGTGAAAACACTAGCACCCAAGTCACACAAAGCAAAACACTCATAATTTTTAACCTTGACTTTGATAGTAGGTTCCCATTCATCATGCAATTTTCTAGGAATTGATACTTCTAATTCCAACTTTTCTTCCAAAGCTTTCATCATAGCATCAATAATATGTTTAGTAAAAGCTTTGTTTTGTTCATAATCATGGGGGTGAATTCGTCATGAATTGCAACAAAGAAATACAATCAATCACAGAGAAACTATCATAATTAAAGTCTTTGTAATCCAAAAGAGTGGGCACATAACTAGCTAAAGTTTTGACCCCTCCAAACCCATTTTCATCAATTTTCTCAACAAGATTTTCACCCTCTGAAATATTGGGACGACTTCTACCTAAAGTTGACTCTTCTCCAGTCCCTTTTTAATCATTCTTAACTTTACTAAACAAGGAAACAATAGAAGAAACACCAATCATTTTAAGATCTTCATCATTTTTGCAAGAATAATCACCAGAAAAAGATTTTTCTAAAAATTCTCTTTTAGCTCTAAGCATAGAAATTCTTTTCTTACTTTCATCCATAGAAACATAAAGAGCTTTAATTGATTCATCTACTTTAGGCACAAAAAATTTCAACTTGAGATTTTCCACATCATGAGCAATTCTATCAACACTTTTAGACAAATCATCAATCTTATTCAACTTTTCTTCTATGGAAGTGTTGAAAACTTTTTGTGTATTGATAAATCCTTTAATATTATTCTCAAGATCAGAGGTGTTCCTATTATTATTGTAAGATTGATTTCCATAGGAACTACCATAATTGTTAGAGGAATTACTAGGAAAAGGCCTAGGATTAAACTTTCCTCTATAAGCATTGTTGTTGAAATTATTGCGAGAAGTAAAATTCACATCAATGGCATCACTATTTTGCTCAATCAAAGTAGATAAAGGCATATCATTAATATCAATAGGAGAACTTCTACTAGCAACCAATTTCACAAGAGCATCAACCTTTTCACTCAAAGAAGAAATTTCTTCAACCGAATTAACTTTTTTACTAGTAGGAGCTCTTTCGGTATGCCATTGCGAATAATTTGCCATGATATTATCAAAACATTTGGTGGCTTCACCCAAAGTAATTTTCATAAAAGTACCACCTGTGGCGGAATCTAAAAGATTACGAGAAACAAAATTCAATCCCGCATAAAATCTTTGTATGATCATCCAAAGATTTAACCCATGAGTTGGGCAATTCATTAGCATCATTTTCATCCTTTCCCAAGATTGCACAACATGCTCATGTTCAAGTTTCTTGAAATTCATGATATGGGTTCTAAGGGAAATAATTTTTGCGGGAGGAAAAATACTTAGTGATAAAAGCATCTTTGCACTTATTCCAAGAATTGATACTGTTGATACCAATTTTTTGCAGAATCATGCAAAGAGAACGGAAATAATTTCATCTTGACCACATCATTGTTTACATCTTTTTTTCTTTTGCATATCGCATAATTCCACGAAGGTATTAAGATGGTATGCGGCATCCTCATTAGGAGTACCAGAAAATTGGTCTTTCATAACAAGATTCAGCAAAGCAGTATTAATATCACAGGTCTCCGCACTAGTGGCGGGAGGAGCAAGCTGAGTGCCAATAAAATCATTGTTGTTGGTATTTGAGAAATCACATAACTTGGTGTTCTCTTGAGTCATGATGACCACACAACAAGATTGCACTCAAAAACAGATCCGGCAAGAAAATGGTGAACGGAAAAAGAGAGGCGAATAAAACGACAATTTTTTGTGAAGTGGGGGAGAGGAAAACGAGAGGCAAATGGCAAATAATGTAAATTGCAAGGAGATGAGATTTGTGATTAGGAACCTGGTATATGTTGAAGATCCTCCCCGGAAATGGCGCCAGAAATGGCACGTGGCCGGGAAACCATCTTGACTTGATCCTCCCCGGCAACGGCGCCGGATATTCGCCTTGATGGTAGCTGGAACTACATCGGTATTTCCCTGGAGAGGGAGGGATGATGTAGCATAGCGACGGTAGGTATTTCCCTCAGTTATGAAACCAAGGTTATTGAACCATTAGGAGAACCAAGCAATACAATGTAAACAACCCCTGCACACAAATAACAACACCTCGCAACCCGACGTGTTAAAGGGGTTGTCAATCCCTTTCCGGTTACGGCGCCAGAAACGGCGTGTGACGGGAGATAAAGTTGTAAATATTGATAGATCGAACGCCAAATAAAAGAAATTGCAGAAAGGTGTTTTTGGATTTTTGGTTTAATATATCTGAATAAAAATGCAAACGAAAAGTAGATCACAAGGCAAATATATGAGAAAGAAGACCCGGGGGCCGTAGGTTTCACTAGTGGCTTCTCTCGAGGAACATAGCAAACGGTGGATACACAAATTACTGTTGGGCAATTGATAGAACTTCAAATAATTATGATGATATCCAGGCAATGATCATTACATAGGCATCACATCCAAGATTAGTAGACCGACTCCTGCCCGCATCTACTACTATTACTCCACACATCGACCGCTATCCATCAAGCATCTAGTGTATTAAGTTCATGGAAAAATGGAGTAATGAAATAAGAACGATGACATGATGTAGACAAGATCCGTTTATCTATATGGAGGTAGATATAGATCTCATCTTTTTAATCCTTAGTAGCAACGATACATACGTGTCGGTTCCCTTTCTGTCACTGGGATCAAGCACCGTAAGATCGAACCCACTACCAGGCACCTCTTCCCATTGCAAGATAAATAGATCAAGTTGGCCAAACAAAACCCAAATATCATAGAAGAAATACGAGGGTATAAGAGATCGTGCATATAAGAGATCAAAGAAACTCAAATAACTTTCATGGATATAAAAAGATATGACTGATCATAAACTCAAAGTTCATCGATCCCAACAAACACACTGCAAAAGAGTTACATCATATGGATCTCCAAGAGACCATTGTATTGAGAATCAAGAGAGAGAGAGAGAGAGAGAGAGATGAAGCCATCTACCTACTAACTACTGACCCAAAGGTCTACAAAGAACTACTCACGTATCATCGCAGAGGCACCAATGGAGGTGGTGAACCCCATCCGAGATGGTGTTTAGATTGGATCTGGTGATTTTGGACTCTGCGGCGGCTGGATGAATATTTCATTGACTCCCCTAGGGTTCTAGTATTTTTTTGGGGTATTTATAGAGCAAATAGGCGGTCCGAGGGGCACCCGAGGTGGGCACAACCCACTAGAGCGTGCCTGGGCCTCCTGGCGCACCCTGGTGGGTTGTGCCCCCCTCGGGACACCCCCTAGGTGCAACTAGGGCCCATTGCCTTCCTTATGGCCCATAAAAAATCTCTGTAAAGTTTCGTGGCATTTGGACTCCTTTTGATATTGATTCTCTACGATGTAAAAAAACATGAAAAAAATAGCAACTGGCACTTGGCATTATGTCAATAAGTTAGTACCAAAAATGATATAAAATGACCATAAAATGATTATAAAACATCCAAGATTGATAATAAAATAACATGGAACAATCAAAAATTATAGATACGTTGGAGACGTATCAACTGGCCTTAGAATTTCAGCAAAGCGTTCAAATTCTTCATAATCATTCTTTTTGGTTGACTTAGGTGGAAAAGGCATTGGTTTTTGAACCCACGGTTCTCTTTCTTTACTGTGTTTTCTAGCCACAAAGTCTCTTTTATCATACCTTTTATCTTAGGTCATGGGTTATCAAGATCAACAGGTGGTTCTATCTCAACATCATTGTCTTGTTCTTTATTATTATTATGTTGAGAGTCTTCATGAATATCAACATTATCTTTTTCATTATCACTAGGTGAATGTTCATTACTAGACTGAGTTTCAGCATCAGAGATAGAAGTTTCATTATCATTATCAGGAGGTTTTTCTATTTTAGGTTCACTAGGAGCATGCAAATTCCTACCACTTTTCATTTTCTTTTTCTTTCTAGAAGGACTAGGTGCACTAGTGTTATTTCTTTGTGAGTCTTGTTCAATTCTTTTTGGGTGTCCTTCAGGATAAAGTGGTTCCTGAGTCATTTTACCTCCTCTAGTTGCAACTCTAACAGCAAAGTCATGTATATTATTATTCATTTCATCTAGCAACTCTCTTTGAGATTTAGCAACTTGTTCTAACTGAGTTTGAACTATAGAAGCGTGCTTTCCAACACCTCTAACATCATTTGAGATTCTAAATAATAAGTCACTCAAGCGAGCAATCATACCAGAATTGTATTTCAATTGTTTCATAACATTTGCATTGAAGTGATCTTGTTTTCTAATGTATTTTTCAAACTTATAAAAGCATTGGCTAGGGTGCATATTGTGAGGATTGTCATTATCATTGAACTTCATTAGAGAATTTACCTCTACCACCTTAGGCAGTGGTGGTGTGTTAAGCCCATGTATTTCTTCAATAGGAGGTAATTTTTTGACATCCTCAGCTTTAATACCTCTTTCCTTCATAGATTTCTTTGCCTCTTACATATATTCTGGACTGAGATATAATATACCCCTCTTCTTCGGAGTGAGTTTAGCCGGTGGTGCAGGAAGAGTCCAATCATCATAATTTTTCAATATGTTATTCAATAATTCTTCAGCTTGTCCAATAGTGCATTCCCTGAAAACACAACCAGCAGAACTATCTAGGAAATCCCTAGAAGCATCAGTTAGTCCATTATAGAAGATATCAAGTATTTTATTTTTATTAAGAGGATGATCGGGCAAAGCATTAAGTAACTGGCAAAGCCTCCCCTAAGCTTATGGGAGACTCTCTTCTTTAATTTGCACAATGTTAAATATTTCATGCAAGGCAGCTTGTTTCTTATGAGCAGGGAAATATTTTCAGAGAAGTAGTAAATCATATCCTAGGGACTACGCACACAACCAGGAGCAAGAGTATTGTACCAAGCTTTAGCATCACCCTTTAATGAGGAAGGAAATAATTTGAGAATAAAGTAATAGTGAGTTTTCTCATCATGAGTAAAAAGGGTGGTTATGTCATTCAACTTAGTAAGATGTGCCACAACAATTTTAGTTTCATAACCATGGAAAGGATCAGATTCAACCAAAGTAATTAACTCTGGGTCGATAGAGAATTCATAATCCTTATCATCAATAAAGATTGGTGAAGTAGCAAAATTAGGATCATATTTCATTCTAGCATTCAGAAAATTTTCTTTATACTTGCATAGTAATTTCTCTAGATCATCTCTATCCTTACAAGCAAGAATATATCTAGTTATCTCCTCATTCATAACATAACATTCCAGTACCTTAGGCAATTCATATCTAGGAAGGCTAGTTCTAGTAGGTGTTTCAGGAGATTCAGTTTCAAGCTCATCATCAGATTCAACAACATCATGTTGTATTACTCTAGCAATTTGTTAATCAAAAAATTCACTAAGTGGCACATCATCATTATCAAGCAAGGTACTAGCATCATCATAAGCATTGTCCATAGCAGAAGTAGCATCATCAATAACATGCGACATATTAGAATTGATGGCATGTGGTGGTGTTGCAAGTTTACTTATAACAGAAGGTGAATCTAAAGCAGAACTGGATGATAGTTCCTTACCTCCCCTCGTCTTAGAGGGAAAAATCTTAGTCTTAGCATCCTTCAGATTCTTCATAGTGATAAATTGATAATAATCCCAAGTGACTCAAAAGTTTATTACATTTCCTGGTCTGCCGAGGACAGCACTAGATTGATTGCTCCTCGTTTTATTAGGGATCGGGATAGTTGTTTGGTACAAATTTAGTGCACAAGATCCACTTACTCTACCACTAGGGGTCCTCCCGTCATGAGCGACCAGTAGGATAGGTCGATGTGAGACATTGGTTCGACTCCAATTCATGACGAGTTTCTAAGGACAGCATTCTCTTGAAGATCAAATGCAAAAAAGCAGGTAGGATAAAAGAAGTGCCCCGGGATGGAAAGGTATCGATCGACCAAGAACTTGTCGAATTTCTTTGACCTCGGAGCCCGTACAAGCTCTTCTTCCACAACCATATGTGACCTCCCCGAGTTTCGAACCCCTCGCCCTCTAAATGTGGATCTCCTCCTCCTCGTTGTTGCCGTGGAGAGACCTCACGTCTAGTTGAAATAGATGCAAGTAAAACTTTCTATGCTCCCTGGCAACGGCGCCAGAAAAAGGTCTTGATAACCCACAAGTATAGGGGATGCAACAGTTTTCGAGGGTAGAGTATTCAACCCAAATTTATAGATTCGACACAAGGGGAGCCAAAGAATATTTGAAGGTATTAGCAGCTGAGTTGTCAATTCAACCACACTTAGAGATTAATTATCTACGGCAATGTGATCAGTAGCAAAGTAATATGATAGTTTTGATAATAGTAGCAACAGCAATGGTAACGGCAACATTGATAACAGTAGTTTTGTAACAAGTGCAATAGTAACGATAGCAATGGTAACTTAGCAAGAAAAATATAGGATAAATTCGTAGGCATTGGATCTTGTGGGATGATATTCATCATGAGACAGTTATAACCTAGGGCGATACGGCACTAGCTCCAGTTCATCAATATAATGTAGGCATGCATTCCGTAAATAGTCATACGTGCTTATGGAAAGAACTTGCATGACATCTTTTGTCCTACCCTCCCGTGGCAGCGGGGTCCTATTGGAAACTAAGGGATATTAAGGCCTCCTTTTAATAGAGAACCGGAACAAAGCATTAACACACGGTGAATACATGAATTCCTCAAACTACGGTCATCACCGGGAGTGGTCCCGACTATTGTCACTCTCGGGTTGCCGGATCATAACACATAGTACAGGAGGTGACGGCGGCTCCGTCTCGTGGATCGCGATAATTATTTCTCCCTGATTTTTTCTGGAAAAATAGGATTTTATAGCGTCGGTTTCAGGGTCTGCGGGGCCACCGGGTGGGGACAACCCACCTAGGCGCGCCAGGAGGGGGCACGGCCTGGTGGGCTGTGCCCACCCAGGTGCCCCCTCCAGTGGGTCTTGTCTCCAGAAAGTCTTGTTATTGATATAAAAATCCTCGCAAAGTTTCGTTCCATTCCGAGAAATTTTATTTCTGCACAAAAACAACAGCATGGTAGTTCTGTTGAAAACAACGTCAGTCCGGGGTTAGTTTTATTCAAATCATGCAAATTAGAGTCCAAAACAAGAGGAAAAGCGTTAGGAAAAGTAGATATGTTGGAGACGTATCAGTGATGTGTGACGGTGCATAATCCGGTTAGTACCCTCGATATGGTTGCTAACGTGGCTGTAAGTACCAGATCAGAGGTCACATAGGGGTTTTACCTAGGTTCGGGCCTCTATTGAGGAGTAACACTGTACGCCCTTCTTTGTGTTCTTATTCATGGTGGGTATACCTCGGGGCGAGTGGTTACAATGGAGAGATAAGTTGCTACCAAGAGTTTATGTCTATGAGAGAAGATGGCTCAGAGTCCCGTAGTCACCACCTTATATACACAGTGGGGGCTAGGGTTTTACAAGAGGTGGATCTAATCTGTATGCTGACATATTGACGTGGGCTCCAAGATGATCTCTAAACGCTCCATCCAATCCTCCGGGCTCCCTTTGGTCGCCAACTCATTGGCAGGCCTTATGGGCCCCTTGGCAGGCTCACCGTCGGGCTCCTGGGGATAAGCCACCCCTGGTGCACCACATTGTCAACGCAAGTGAGATGCCAAGCGAAAGCTCCGCGCTTTGGCATCGACGTTAGCGGTGCCCGCTGGTGTGGTTATCCTCACATCATTGTGGTTCTCCTATCCGTGGTAGGGTTAGGGGTGACGACCCTATCTATCTTGGACTCGACAGCGGCAACACTTTTTGTCGTCCCCTATCCCAAGGGCATCGTCGTGGAGTTTAGGTGTCCTAGGGTGTGAGGTGGCGTTGTATATGACTTCCTGTGTTATTTTTTGTTGCGACATAGTCGTGTGTGTTTATGTTGCCTTGCTCTCTCGGGATCTGCTTTGTAATAGGGTCTCCTCACTTTCTTACATCGTTCCGCTGTGTACTATAAAGCAAGGAAGGATCCTGCTTCGAGAGAACAACATTCCTATCAACAATCTGGAAATGTGAAACGGAAGTTCTAGGTTTGGGTTGTAGACTCGCAATGAAGGTAAGTAAAGAAGTTTAAGACCACCTGTAGAGATTCTCATGTGTAGGCCTAGGGCCAGATCTAGGCAGCGATATAGCCCTGGTTCAGCCCATACACTAGCAGTCCCAAAACCTTCGGCCTAGCAGGCCTAGCACCCCTTGGCCCAACAGAGACCTCTTGTTAAGTCATTCCCTTTCTTGTGTGTGACCCTGGTGATCCTCATCCATGTGGGAGAGAAAGGCATTGCGCAATTGAAATTTTTGTTGTTGTGCTTTGTAAACTTGTTGTTTCTTAAAATTAGTTTTCGTAATAGTAAGGAAGTTGTCATGGGGCATGCCATCCATGAACAGTGTTCAATGATCCCTATTTGCTCAACTACAAGCTCAACCAATTCTGCATCGCTTACTATATAGGAAGTCATCTTAGTGGTTGTAAGATTGTTGACTGGGAGACTTGCTACATGTAGCGATTCTCATACATGCATACGATGGGGCAATGCACATCTCAAATTTCCGCTTGAAAACATAACGATTATACAAATTACCTTTCATAAAAGTGAGGCGTGGTCATGAGGACCCATCCACGGACATAGCAGAATTGCAAATCTGTTGAACTGCAAGCTCAACTAGTTCTTCATTTATGGGGGAATCCATTTGAGTGATTGTGAGCTAAGTGGAGTCTTGGAAAGCCGAAATATTGATCTTTGCAATGGAGAGTTTATCTTGGCAAACTATTTTGTTACCAATCTCCTGGTCAACATACTAGAGATGTGCCTCTAGGATAATGTTAAGGGGAGATGAGCAAACGATTGATATATTATTATAGTGGGGCACATGCCTGTTTCGAGATGGTCAAACACATGTTTAGGTTATTTTGGGAGGATGCGAGTAGGGCCAAGCCGGTAAAACCCTAGGCCTTGTGCCAAACTCTAAAATAGGCCATACCTCACCAAAAAACAGAACTATAATAATATATTGATCATATTATTTTACATAGCAAAGTGATATATATATATACCAAGAATCATACTTACTCAATCGCTTGGTTGCATAGTCCGCACTTAAATAACACCAATCTTTTAATATTCTTTAAAATAAAATATCCAGTAATATCTCATAATTAATCATCTCCAATACTTTACCCATCAGTGCTATTGTGGCCAAATTGTGAAGTCTTCATTGCGATTATTGTAGTTTGGACTTCAATAGCTTCAATTTAGAGAATTTTATTCCAATCAATTGACTCGTTATCAGAGGATATTGAGCGGTTCTTTTATAATATAATTCTACCCACATATCTCCCTTCTGAGATTTAGTTAAAACATCAATTCTTTGTTTTCTGTTATGCTTTTGGAATCTGGTCATGTTTTCTAGATGAAGACATGAACTAACCTTAATTATATTAAGTTCTTCAAACACTAGACGTATAGCATATAAAAGATGAAAATAACATAATTGGCTACTCCTTTCGATCCAAATTAATTGACAGAGCTTTAACATAACTTCAAGCTTTTACCAAAACGAAACTAGGCAGAAAGCCAAACTCACAGGTAAGACCTCATGGGTCGCTGGTCGAGCTTGAAGACAGACCGATGGGCGACACCACTTGGCTGTTTCTCTCAGTCCTGATCGGCCGACGAGGCAAAGACCTATGGTCTTAACTATGAAGAAAATGAAACGATGAGGAAGAGAGTCCGCACCGTCTTGTCGATCGCCTTATGTCATCGCAGGAGCCTCGAGCAATTGCCTGATCGATCGGCATGCTCGTTGTGCTGCCTAGGCATCAGCCCGGACTAGAGCGACCCATCTAGAGGCGGAGAGGACCACCTTGCGGTAGAGGCTTGAGGATCCAGCTAGCCCTCTAATTCCTTTTCTTAGAGTTTTTTGGTACCTCCAATGTGACGCGGTCTTCGGCAAATTACCATCGCAACTCACACACGGAGCCCCGGTTGGGCCGGCCCATTTAGGCGTCGTGGCGATGTTCGGAATCAAACCAAAGAGCTCGTCCTAAGAGAGTAGGCAGTAGAACCATCTGACCTATAGAGCTTCATTTAAGACAACACAAACTCTTAAGAAACAAACCCCAGCAAAGATTTCAAAAAAAATTAAATGTTAAAAAATATTTTATGAAAATCATGAACACCTTTTTGAAATGAGAACAATTTTTGTAATTCCAAAACAAAATTTGGAAAAGCAAACATTTTTTAAAACTCTAGGAAGAAATTTGAAAACATGAACATATTTTGAAACTTATGAACAATTTTTGAAATGGGAACATCTTTTGAAACTCCTAAAAATGGAAACATGAACATTTTCAAAATTTTCTGAAGAATTTTCTAATAACCTTGCAAAATATGAATTTTTTTGAAAACAGGAACAATTTTTGAAATTTTGCGAAAAATTATTGAAATGTGAAATATTTCAGAAACTCCTGCAAAAATGGAAACATGAACATCATCTAAAATTTATGAATATATTTCAAAATAGTTTTTTTTAATTCCAAACAAAATTTCAAAAAGTTTTGAACATTGAAGAAAAACATACTGAACAAAATTTGAAAACACGGTCATTTTTTGAAAATTGGGCATTTTTTGAACTCCTGAAAAAATGGGACATTTGCGAGCAATTTTTGAATGATGAACATTTTTTAAAATTTGTGCTTGTTTTATAATGGGAACATTTTTTAAAAATAAAATTATTTTTGAAGATCATGGATATATTTTGGATTTACGAAAAAAATTAAGACAACAATTTTTAAAAAATCTGAAAGAAATTTGTAGAAAGAAATATAAAATTCAGATGAAAGGAAAGAAAAAAATTAAATAGGAACAAATGAAAAATAAACATAAAAGGGAAAAAGGAGAGAAAAGAAAAAAAGAAAAGGGGAATAAACAAAAAACGAAAGAAAGAAAAACAGAACAAGAAAACTAGTTCAGGACCTCCTAGAAAGTTCCCAAAATAGAAAAAAAAACCGTCTGGAATCTCTAGAAAGTTCCCAAAACCGGGATCACAACGATCATTAATGGGCCAGCCCATATCACGCACTCGCTCGTGAAGTGTGTGCAAAACCTCGACAGCTTGATGCAACATGCTTCCAATAGGAAATTCCTTTTTTTTGCATGGCCTTTTCTTAGAGTTTTTTATGGTAATAAATGTCTCATTCAAATCATAAAGATTAAAGTACAAGTCACATAAGGACTAACATGACAAAACTAAAAAGATAGTAGACCATTCTCAGCTTGACACCAACGCCCGTCACCTGCCTCCGGCACCACCGCAGCAGCCACCGAAGAAAAAATGTGTAACATCCCGAATTTTCAATTTGGAATGTTATACATTAGATCATCAATGACCCACGGAGAGAGTTGGGGATTTCGTTATTTTCATATTTGAGTTTTCTCAAATTTTGAGAATAGGATCATTTGATTTTATTTATTTTATCATCAATTATTTCTATTACAAAAATATGAGAGAGCGAATAAAATGACTTTCCCACAATAAAGAAATATTGAGGATTTAATAATAAAATCAAATAAGATTTTATTTCGAAGTTTTTCGGTGTTTTATTTGAATATTAGGAAAAAAGTGCGTTTTTCAAAATTGCATTTAGGGCCCAAATAAATGTTCACCTTGTGCGGCTTGATTTTAGAAGCCCGTGAAAATTTATTTTGGAATTTTTGGAGTCCGTTTAGTATTTCTTTTTATTTTTTTCCCAACGGAATAATTAAAAAAACGAACCGACTTAACGGGCCGTGTCCGACCTGGACAACGACCCGGGGGGGGGGGGGGCTTTATAAGCCGAGGCAGCCCACCCCGAGGGAAACCCTAGCCAGCCCACAGCCCAGCCGCCGCCCTAGTCGCCGCCGCCACCACCGCCGCCGACGTCCGCCGCCGCCGCCGCCGGATCCCGCCGTCGAGGTTCGTCGCGCCTCGTTTTCCGTGCCAAAAAAAGAGAAAAAAATCGGCGTTCGTCGTTTTTCTTTTCCTCGGATTAAATCCGCGATTTTTCTGATCGCGATTCCTGATCCGATTTTCATTTTAGTATAACTTTTCACTCGTTTATCGAAATCAGGCGATTCAAGCGCCTAGAGTTTCGTCTCGAAACCCTCTATCTGTTTAACCAACATAAACAAGATTTTGCTACTGTAAAATTTGCCCTAGATCCAGATTACTAGAACGAAGTTGTTTTCTTTCGTCGTTTGACTTTCGTTGCTTCGTTCGATTTGATTCTTTTGCCAATCGGACTTCTTAAGTTGAATCTTCTGGTTAGATCTCTTATTTGAGTTTTACCTGTGCATTAGATGAGTACTTATTGTATGCTTGTTTGTTTGTCTGTGATAGAATATCCGGAGTGCGCCGCCTGTTACTTAGAATCATTAAGTTTCGCGGATCAACAGCAAGGCAAGTAACACTTTGATCATACCTTTTCTACTACCCAGTTTTATTGCATTAGATCAATCCTCACACATTGCATGGTTAGGATCTAATTAAATTGTGGGATGGGAAGTAGATGAGGTAGTACCTATTACCTGTTTATTATCAAACCTTTGGGAGTTACTTCTACATTTGCTTATTATGCCATGCTATGCTAGTAGACGTGGATTGGGTGAGTGATATCCATGACAGATGTGAGATTGTTAATTAATGGTTTATCTAAGGTGGCAACTTAAACACACATCTGGGTGGATTGAGGCACCTGGGTATTCCAGGACTTGCCTGTTTTCTTTTGGACCGCCACCCAGGCTCAAAGGGATCATGAGACTATTCATGCTAGAAACTTCCGTGTGCAGCCACAAGCTATTATGGGCTCTTGCATAGTTGACTAAGTCATGCGAACTCTTACAGTGGTAGACTAGCAGATGTAGGGGATGTAGGTGGTACGATCTACCCGATCGTAAGGTGCTAGCGCTTCTGAAAGACTATGTCTCGGTCATCCGTCTTCTCAAACACCCTGTAGTGCGAGAAACCAAACGGAGGCGATCGAGTCTTGTGGGGAAAAGTGCGCAAACCTCTGCAGAGTGTAATAAACTAATCATGGTTAGCCGTGTCCCCGGTTATGGACATCTTGAGTATCTAGTACCTGGATTATCGTGTGAATCTCAACATGTTACTCTAAATTAATTTTGTTGGGTTATGTTCAATGATGATGTTTAATTGGGATTGAGAATGCTGTCAACCATTCTCAATGTTTAACAACCACCATAATAGTTAAATAAATTTTATTCCTTTGAAGTAGGGAAAATTTGGCTTTACGCAAAACTGTAACCATAGAGCTTTCCACCAGCCAAATATGCATATAGTATAGCTGTTTCATTCCATTACTCTCTATGTGTTACCTTGCCAGCATATTCCATGTGCTGACCCGTCTCGGGCTGCAACGTTAATGTTGCAGACTTTTCAGACGATGATTAAGGAGTTTTTAGGTCGTGGTTCTATACTCAGTGATGCCGTTGGAGTTGATGGACTCACTTATCTTCCAAGCCTTCCGCTGTTATCGTTATTAGATGGCCTTAAGCCATATGTATTGTAATAAGTTCTCTTCTGAGACACTCGATGTAATAAGTGTGTGATTGCTACTCTGCTATAAATCCTCCGAGTACTGTGTAGTGTTAGCATTACTGATCCAGGGATGACACCGGAGCATAGGGATCAGACTGTTTAAGGTATGGTCGCTACAAAGATGGTATCAGAGCACACGCTGACTGTAGGACACGACCACTAAGCTAAAGACCTAGATCACTATTCACTCTCTTCTCTTATGACCTCTCATCTTTTCTACTCTTTAGGATGGCAGATGCAAGGAACAAGTTCACGCAACCGGATGAAGATACACCCTTTGGACGTCACTTGAAGGAAGTCACTAGATACCTGAACATAGGAGTACCAAGCTTCACGGGAACCTACAACGCCACTTTACCTGAAGAAGAGCGCTGGATGATTCAAGTTCAAGTTCCAGGAAGGACGTTCATGCCAGTCACTGAGCCCATAGAGTTTTCTTTTGATGCACCAACTTGGAGTCTAGGAAAGAGCATGGCAGCTCACATCGCCATGGGACGCATTGGAGAAGTCTACCGCAAGGATCTCAAGGATACTATCTACCAGATTTGTGGGCGCCGAGATGAACACTGGGAGATGATCAGCACCAGGAAGGATAGATCAATCGCAGCTTTTATCTAGGAGTTAAACCAGCACATTCGATGACAGGAGAACCAGATGTGCGCCGACATGATAGATCTGAAGAAGGCTAAGACTAGAATCAAGGAACTGGAGGAAGAACTCAAGGCTACACGTGAAGATTATGAAGAGGAAATTGAAGTATTCGTGGATAAGAATGCCGACCTAACAAAGAAGATTGGAATATTTATGGGAGGCCCTACGCCCGTAGATGAAGACGAAGAACCCCAGGAGATTAGCCCGGAAGACTACATCATCATCGACGGCACCGACTCGGAACCAGATAGTAGTGATGATGACTATGTTGATGAAGCTGGAGCAGATATCATGGAGTCAACAACCGTAGAATATTTCTAGTAGACCACCTCATCGGTAGTAGTAGTCCACCATGTAAATATAGTAGTCCGAGCAGTTTTGCGATAGTTAGATCGATTGTATGCCCTTGTTTGATTGAATGAAGTGAATTGTTTGCTTTTGCCTCATGTGCATATGGGTAGTGTTTTCTCTTTAGACACCCTCTATTCTTATATCTCATCTTTTCTAAACCCTCAGATGCCTCCGAGACGTGACCCCGGATTTGCCTTTCCACCGGAGCTCACCCAGTTGATCCAGCAGCAGAACACATTGATGCAGTTGCTAGTCCAGAATCAGAATCGGGGAAACAACAACAACAACCCACCACCACCACCACCTGTTGACCACTTAGCCCGTTTTCTTAGGCTGAATCCGCCGGTGTTTTCCAGTAGCATCGAGCCGATAGTAGCAGATGATTGGCTCCGCAAGACAGCTAGGGAGTTGACCACAGCAGGATGCACAGATGCGGAGAAGGTGAAGTTTGCCGCACATCAGCTTGAAGGACCCGCAGCATCATGGTGGGAGAATTTCACCGCCACTTTCCCAGTCAACACTGTCACATGGGACCAGTTTCAGCAGGCTTTTCGTACTGCCCATGTTTCAGCAGGAGCTATGGCCATGAAGAAGCATGAGTTTCGCAACTTGCACCAAGGAGAACGGACAGTTGGCCAGTATTTGGAGGACTTTAGTAAGTTAGCACGTTATGCCCCAGATGACGTAGCTACGGATGCAGCTAAGCAGGAGAAGTTTCTGGAAGCACTGAATGATGAGTTGAACATGCAGTTGCTGGTGGCAACCTTCAACAACTACCAGGAGTTGGTAGATCATGCTCTTATGATTGAAGGGAAGCAGCAGCAAATTGAGAATCGCAAGAGGAAGTATGGACAAGGAAAGTACAATTCAGGAGCTCAACAGAAGCCACGTTTTACCCCTAGACCGGGAGGACATTTTCAGCATACCCATGGAGGAGGTAGCTCGCACAATCACAATGGCACCAAGAATGGTAATGGCAATGGAGGAAGCAACGGCCAGAACCGCACCAACCCATCAACCCCAGCTAAGAAGGACTTAAGCCAAGTCACTTGCTTTAAGTGTTCGAAGACCAGACATTATGCCAATGAATGTCTGAAGGCCAAAATGGCAATGGAAGTTCTGGGAAGAAGCCGAACCCTTTCAACAGGGGACAGGTGAACCACGTTAGCGTGGAGGAGGTTGAAGCTCAACCCGATGCAGTAATAGGTAAGTTTTTGGTTAAGTCATTTACTGCACTCATTCTTTTTGATACTAGTGCATCGCATTCATACATCTCAAGGGGATTTGTGGATATGTATAACCTACCAACCCAAGCCCTTAGGTCACCCATGTTAGTAACCTCGCCTGGAGAAGAGTATGTGGCTAGTCGATGGTGTGATCGGTTACCATTAAGGATTGGTAACTATGTTTTCCCTCAGACCTAATAGTGTTGGAATCTCAAGGATTGGATGTGATATTAGGCATGGATTGGTTATCAAAGTATGAAGGGAATATTGAGTGTGCTAGCAAGTCAATTTTGCTTACCACACCAGAAGGGAGAAGGATCAAGTATGTATCCCGGCATGTGCCAAAGAGGACTCAAGTAAATTGCCTAATAGGAGTTGCAGGAGGAAGTACCAGTGGTAAGGGATTTTCCTGATGTTTTTCCAGAGGAGTTGCCAGGCATGCCACCGGATAGAGATATTGAGTTTTTGATTGAGCTATTGCCAGGCACAGGGCCAATATCAAAGAGACCATATAGGATGCCAGCAAAGGATTTGGTGGAAGTTAAGAAGCAGATTAAGGAGTTACTGGATAAAGGATATATTCGCCCAAGTTCTTTGCCTTGGGGATCGCCAGTACTACTAGTGGAGAAGAAGGATGGATCGTTAAGGATGGTTGTTGATTATCGAGGATTGAATGAAGTAACGATCAAGAACAAGTACCCACTACCAATGATCAATGATCTGTTTGATTGATTGCAAGGAGCTAAGGTATTTTCCAAGATCGATCTGCGATCAGGATACCACCAGTTGAAGATTCGAGAACAGGATATTCCGAAGATAGCTTTTACCACCAGGTATGGGCTGTATGAGTATACCGTTATGTCGTTTGGTCTGACTAACGCCCCTGCCTATTTTATGAACATGATGAACAAAGTATTTATGGAGTTTTGGGATAAGTTCGTCATAGTGTTCATTGATGATATCCTGGTTTACTCGAAGAATGAAGAGGAACATAAGGAGCATTTGCGTTTGGTACTTGGAAAGCTCAGAGAACATCAATTATATGCCAAGTTCAGCAAATGTGAGTTTTGGTTGAAGGAAGTAGGATTCCTCGGACATGTTATATCCGGAGAAGGTATAGCAGTTGATCCCACTAAAGTGGAAACCGTGACCAAGTGGGAAGCCCCTACAACAGTTGGAGAGATCCGGAGTTTTCTTGGACTCGCAGGATACTACCGGAGATTTATTGAGAATTTCTCAAAGATTGCGAAGCCTATGATGGAGTTATTAAAGAAAGATACCAAGTTCATATGGACGGAGGAATGTGAAGCTAGTTTCCAAGAGTTGAAGAAACGTTTGGTTACCTCACCAATGTTGATTTTGCCAGACCAGACCAAGGATTATGAGGTGTATTGCGACGCTTCACGTCGAGGACTTGGAGCAGTGCTTATGCAGGAAGGGAGAGTTGTTTCATATGCCTCAAGACAACTAAAGCCTCATGAGTTGAATTATGCCACACATGATTTGGAGTTTGTCGGTGTTCTGGGAATGGGGATCCCCAGACTTGCCTGCCTGCGGCCTGCGGCGTGGCTCAAAGGGGGGCCCAGCATGGCCCATCTTCACCAACACAGACCCAAGAACCTCGTGAGGGGCCAAGCCTCGCGGGGCGGACGACGCGGAGCTTCCTCAGGCACGGCCTCATCAGGCTGGCTCGCGAGGAGGCGGAGAGATCAAGGCGGGGTACCTCACGAGGTGCCCGTGACGCAAGCCATGACGACCAAGGGCGCCAGGCGGGTGCCAGCCCGCGCAGTGTCCTCCTTTCCTCTTTGGTGCAAAGGGGGCAAGCGCAGCCGTGGAGTACCGAGGCATCAGGCAAAGGTTGCCATTTCGGTGCAACAAGACCAAGACCCAGAGGACTTCAAGACGGAGGTCATCGTCGAGCCCAAGACGGCGACACCACCAGAGCTTTGTGCAGGCGAAGACTAATTTTGTCAGGATAACTGGTACTAGTTGTCCCCTTCCAAATTAGCCCACCATTGTTGGCTCCCTTCCCGCTCGATATTTGGGAAGAGGGCCAGGGCCTCCATAAATAAGACCAGCCACCCGCAGGATGGAAGCAGCTCGGTGAGGGGGTGAGAGGTTGAGAGAGAGAGAGAAGGGTGAATGAACTCCTCCCAGCAGTTCATCGCCCCAGCTAAGAACAGACCCTTGCGAGGCTATTCTTCCTTGTATTGTTCATCATCATCACCCCAAGAGGCAATCCACCACACCACACACTGGAGTAGGGTGTTACACCACAACGGTGGCCCGAACCAGTATAAACCCTGTGTCTCTTGTGTTGTTCTTTCCATAGCTTAGATCTTAGCGAGGCGGAGGGGTGCAAGTAGGTAGGAGGTGAAATCTCCGTGCGCACCCCAGTGTTCGAACCTCAAGGGTCTGCCGGAACCCGAAATCCGACATTTGGCGCGCCAGGTAGGGGTGCACCGGAATTCGTCTTCCACCACCCTGTTCTTCTCTGACCATCGCGCCCATGTCTGGCGCTCATCGGGCCCGCGCCGTGCGCCGGGCCGCTCTCGCTTCCCGCGTCACCCAGACGGCTCCTGTCAGCGGGCGTCCTTCTCACGACCGGTTTTCCAGACATAAATTTCCAGAAAATGGCCGTTGTGCTCACCAGCCCCAGGATTACTGTTAGCTGATGAGGCACCAACTTGTTACAGAAATTCCAAGCAAAAGTACAAAATGTGTAGTACAAGACCATTGTGGCCTATGAGTACATCAAATGGTTTTCTAGTGGTCGATGGCGGAAGCGGTTTGTGAATCATCAGTGTATGGGACTCCATTTCCCACGGGAACAGCTGACCATGTTAACTCCTATCTTCGCGAGGCTGCTATCACCGTTGCTTAGTTTCCGGGGCTGTCACCGCAACGCTCCTCTCCATGCAGAAATCTGGCCAAGACAATAGCCAGGGATAAGCCAGTGAGTACTTTGAATGTACTCGCAAACATTATGAACACTGGGATAATATAATTGATAATCATGCACTGAAATATTCTATGATCACATCGTCAGTCACAAATAAAATATCTTTTATGCATGCAAGCAGGTTATTTATATGCAACATGAATAAGCAATAATGGAGTGGGAAATAAAATGCCGCAGTCGGGCGTCTGTGCGACACAATGCCACAGTCGGGCGTCTGAGCGACACCACATAAAGGGCTTAAAAAGAAGATTGCCACAGTCGGGCGTCTGAGCGACACCACATAAAGGGCTTAAAAGAAATGCCACAGTCGGGCGTCTGAGCGACACCACATAAAGGGCTTAAAAGAAATGCCACAGTCGGGCGTCTAGCGACACCACATAAAGGGCTTTAAAAGAAATGCCACAGTCGGGCGTCTAAGCGACACCACATAAAGGGCTTTAAAAGAAATGCCACAGTCGGGCGTCTGGCGACACCACATAAAGGGCTTTAAAAAGAAATGCCACAGTCGGGCGTCTAAGCGACACCACATAAAGGGCTTTAAAAGAAATGCCACAGTCGGGCGTCTGAACACCACATAAAGGGCTTTAAAAGAAATGCCACAGTCGGGCGTCTGAGCGACACCACATAAAGGGCTTAAAAAGAAATGCCACAGTCGGGCGTCTGAGCGACACCACATAAAGGGCTTGAGAAAATAATCACAATGAATATCCAGGAGGTAGAACCATCCCAGGGATACTCGATAATACAATAATGCAACGGGTTAGTCCATCATAAATAATAATCATGGTTCTCACAAGTCACCAGTCGGTATCCAAGTTTGGTTTAACCAATTCACTCCGAAGGACCGACATTAAGAACCAACACTTGACCCATCCAGACTGTAATCCTTAACCCATGGACACGGCTATTCGAATTAGGTTTAATCTCTGCCAGAGGGTGTTACTCTTTACCACGAGTAACGGGATTTCCTTTAGTCCATCGGGACTAATTCCGTCTACGGCCTTTTAGTTGAAAACCACGCCTAACTTGCACACACCAGCTTAAATCATCGGTGTCTGGAATCACCCACGACACTTGTTAAGCAAAACTCTAAGTGGGGAGGCTACAACCTCGCGTAGCATGGGATCAAATTTATATCGCGCGCTCTAAGGGGTGGCCTCCCCTCTCGGTCTCAACCGGAAACACCCATGCCCCCGGACCAGGTGGCATGCCTACCGGCTACAACCGATATCTTCCACCATGGCCTCTCTGTACGGTGTGTGCTTGAAAGGGGTTGACGACTTACTGAACCATACCCTACCTGCGGCAGGGACAAGTGGTAGTACATAGCAAGTATGGGGGTTACTGGAAACAAGACTCGGTCTACGGTCGACTCAGGAGGTTTATAAGTTCCCTGCATGACATGTAAACAAATATATTTCAATCAACAAAATCACCACTCAATATACCTTACCATGCCATACCGGACATAACCGTCCCGACGGGGACCGGCGACAAGCTCACTCCTACCCAAGGCAGAGGCTTTCCCGGATTCCTTTCCGGCATGCATGCAAGGCACATGAGGATGATTACCATCACAATATATATTCATTTCCAACAGCAAGGAAATCACTAATATGCTTCCATGCAAATGATCATGTCACATGAAATAACAAGTCCTCTGAAATAAGGTGGTGTTATAAACGTGTCAAATAACACACCAAAAACATTATGCCAGGGTTCAGAATGCTTGCCTTTAATGGTGTGGAGAGGTGGGGGTGCTCTCCAAAATTTTTGAAAGCTTCCTTCTCTCCCAAAAATCCTATTTCCAAAAATATGCAAATAACACATATTTCAAAAACAGTACAAAAAAGTTGTTTGGAAAATTTTCAAATAAATCTTAAAATAAACTAGACAATAATTTGAGAGATGTAGGAAAAAGAATCAATTCATTTGGAGTTATATTTAAAAAGTTATAGACAGTCAAAGCTGTGGTCAAAATCTGTTATTTAAAATAAAACAGAAAAGAAAACGTTTCGGAGGGGAATACGCTTTCGGAGCGGGGGAAACGTACTGGGGGGATTACGCCTTCACTTAATCCCACGTGGACAGGCACGGGGTTCGCTGACAGTGGGTCCAGAGGGCCCACTGGTCAGGTTTGACCAGTCTATCCCTCCCTCCTCTTCCTCTGCCCGAACGGAGGCGAGGCAACGGCGATCGTCGCCGGCGAACGGCGGCTCCCCGCGGGTTCCAGAGGGTCTGGATGGATCCGCAAGACCGAGGCGGTCCTTCCGGTGGTCGCTGGGTAGACGGGGGTGGAAAGGGTCGTCGGCGGTGAGCTTCGCGGCGGAGGGGGCTTCGGGAGCAGAGTGAGTTTGGGGCTGCGGTGGTTCCGATCAAAATCGAGTAGGGAAGTGTTCACGGGAGGAAGAGAAGGTCCTGGTGAAGAGAACGGAGAGGGGGAGGTACTGGAGGTGCCGGATTGGCCGGGGCGGTGGCGGCGGCAGGAGTTGCCGGAGATGAGGAAGGAGGCCTCCCCGGGTCGAATGCGAGCTAGGGGAGTGCCATAGGGGTGGCCTGAGGTTGCCTGCGTGCTCGGGGAAGCTCGGGGGCCTCCTTTTATAGCTCGTCGAGGTCGGTTCCGCGGCGGCCGGATAAGAACGACGGCGGACCGCCTTCCTGTAGTGGCAGGGCGTCGTGGCGGCGACGAGCGCTAGGGACATGCTTGCGGATGAGCACGCACTGCTCCAGGAGGCAGGTGGCGAGCGGGGGAGGCTCGGCGGCGCCGACATGAGCAGGGCTGTCGGGCGGCGCGGCGGCTAGCTCTTGGCCTGCCGGGGCGTGGCGAGGGGCGGCTTGGCGTGTGCGGTGAGGAGGGAGTGCGGTGGCGTGGCTCTGCAGTGGTGGCAAGGCCAGGGGCGCGACGCGTCGGCTCGGGCGCGGCACGTGCAAAACGCGTGCCAAACGCACGCTCTGCTCGCGCTCTGGGCACGCACGGGATGTGCTCGACACAATGCCAGAGCACGCTAGAGGTCGCGGGAGAGGCTGGCGAGAAACAGGGCTAGGTTAGGGATAGTGGGGAGATCAAGGGACAAGGTGGTTAGGTCAGGAGACCAAGTTCACATTGTAAAAACAAGATCATGTCAAATCTGGCCATGCTCTCCAGGTGTTTGACAAAATGCCACAGGCACCTAGGCTCTTCTTGGGGTGGGCCAAATTCTCCAGATCAGGTCTCCTTAGATGCAAGAGAGAGTGGTAGGGTTAGTTTGGCAAAAGGAGAAACTTGTTAGTGCAAGTTTTGCAAAACTTCAATTCTGGACAGGAAATAAATGGCATCATTTCATGAACCAAAAATGACCAAAGGGTGCATGCTCCTGGACTTAAGGGTTTAACATGGAGGACTATAAGTAGGAGAAAGAATTAAGGGCTAAAGAGCAAGCAAAAATATGGTTTCTGTACAATCCATCATGTTGGACCAGAATGAAGATGAGGTTGAATCACTTTTTGCAAAGAACAACACCAGGTTTTTGCATAAAGTGGAATCATAGGCTATTACCATCATCCCATAATTTTGTGGAGGCTAGAAAGAATTATTTAAATGAGTTGTAGTGCAAAATTGCCCACTGGACCAGAGAACAAAATTGGTTGTAGAGCTCAAAATATTTCATAAAATAAAGATGTTTTTGCACAAAAGTTATTGAATAACATCACATGACATCTCCAAATTTTTGTGGGAATTTTAAGTGAATCTATCAAATGGTTGTAGTTCAAATATGGCCATTTAACCTTGAAAAACCATTTTCAAGAAAGTAAAGATCAAGCAACTTAATTATTTAATTAGTTATATTAAATAAGGAAAGTTTCTCTTGAGAGATTAAATATGTCCAATGACATATTTGAAAGTTTTCTCTTTGGGAAAAACTCATCATAACAGGAAGGAAATGATTTAAAAATCAAAATGGAGCTCAGAAAATCAAAGTTTTAATTCCTGGCAAAAATTTTAATTCATTAAAACAAGGCCAAATTTTTGGGGTGTCACAGTCTTGGGGTGTCACAGTCCTCGACGTTCCCCGTCACCTGCCGTCAATGCCGCCACCGGCCCGGCGGGGGACGAGCAGCAAGCATCGTCTCAGCATCCGTCCGTGCGGCAAGACGGCCGCACCGCAACTCCCTCGCTCACCCCGGCTGGTTCTTCGTCCCGCGCGCTCCGCGCACCCATGTAGGCTCGAGCTGCGCTCATCGCAGTAAACGAGCTCCTGCGCTACCGTCCCATCGACGACGTCTACGAAGAATGGCTCGACCGCGTCGCCGAGCTCGTCCGCGCCGCAGGGGGCTCTCCTGCGCCGTCCGCTCCGCTGCACCGCACCCCGCCTCCCGCGGGCGACGAAGCTCCAGCGGCGCCCCGGCCGCCTCCTCCTCAGGAAGGCGCCATGGCTCCAAGGCGCGTGGTCCCTGGGCAGAATCCGCTCCGTCAGGTGCCAGCGCGGCAAGAGCAGAGCTGCCAAGAAGTCCCTCGCCCGCAAGAAGCTGCCCGGGCGCTCCCTGCTCCAGCACGTCGCAACCATGCTCCTGCTCCCGCACGTCAAGACCCCGCGCTGCTCCCAGCTACAGCGCATGGGGACATGCAAGACCAAGCTCTCCGTCACCCAAGGCCTCCTGTGGCCATAGCAGGCTGCCGTGCCTTCACCATCAAGCTACGCAGCATCGCGTGGCCCGGCAAGTTCAAGCCAAACCTACCTCCTCGTTAAGACGACACGGCTGACCCTGCGGAGTTCCTCCAGCTCTACGAGCTGGGCATCGAAGCTGCCAACGGAGACGAGAAGGTCATGGCGAACTGGTTTCCCATGGTGCTCAAGGACGAGGCCCGCACCTGGCTCCTGGACCTGGCTCCGGGCACGATCTCCTCCTGGGACGAGATGCGCACCCGCTTCATCGCCAACTTCCAAGGTACTCGCGACCGGCCACCCGCCGCGAGCGACATGCGCCGCATCAAGCAACAACCCGGGGAGACCCTGCAGAAGTACATCCAGCGCTTCAACAACGCATGCCTCAAAATTCCCAAGGTGACTGAGGAGGCCATCATCTCAGCCTTCTCCGACGGCGTGCACGACGTCAAGATGAAGGAGGAGCTGGCGATGCATGAAGACATGTGCACTTCCTTGGAGCTGTTCAACTTGGCAACCAAGTGCGCCAGGGCTGAGGAAGGGCGTCTCTCCCTCCTTGAGCTGCCTGCCGCAGACCTAGAAGAGAAGAAGCCCAAGGCCAAGGATGTGAAGCGCAAGGGGGCTGCCGTGCTCACGGCAGAACCAGACACCAAGCGGGGCAGAGATCAGCCCGAACCTTCCAAGGGCAGTCGGTACTGTGTGTACCACGACCTCCACACCCACAACACCAACGAATGTCAAGAGCTCCGAGCCGTGCGAGAAGGAAGGATCGGTCGTCACCCCGACCACGGTGACCGGGGCTACGGTCGAGGAGGAGGAAGGAACGCAGGACGCTGGGAAGACCATGGCCCGCGACAAGGGTGGCGCGATCAACCTCGCGAGGATCGCTGGCAAGACCCGCCTCGCGAGGGAGACTGGAGGGATTAGCTTCGCGAGGATCGCCCGCAAGGCAACGCAGGCCTCCCACCGCTACCGCCGCAGCCAAGGAGAAACGAGGACCGCCACCAGGACGAGGGGGCTGGGGGCTTCCAGGAGCCGCGCGCGATCGCCTGCATCCTGGGCGGGGCTCAAGCCCCAGCCTCTCAATGCATCTTCAAGCAGTTCGCCCGCGAAGTGAATGCAGTCCTCCCTAGGCTCGAAGCCACGCGCCCTCTCAGGTGGTCGGCGTGCGCCATCACGTTCAGCTCAGCAGATCAGCTCAAGCGTGCGGCTACAACCGGAGTCCTCCCGATGCTTTGTTCCCCAATCATCAGCAACGTGGTGGTCACCAAGACCCTCATCGATGGCGGGGCAGGGCTCAATGTCCTGTCCGTGGAAACATTCAACAATCTCCAAGTGCCCTACAGCCAGCTTCAGCCAACCAAGCCTTTCTCCGGAATCACCGATGGCTCCACGGTCCCGATTGGGCAGGTCCGCCTCCCTGTCACCTTCGGGGCACGCGATAACTACCGCACCGAGCTCATCGACTTCAACGTCGCTCACATTCGCCTGCCGTACAATGCCATCCTTGGGTACCCAGCGCTGGCCAAGTTCATGGCCGTAACTCACCACGGCTACAACGTCCTCAAGATGCCAGGAACTGGAGGAGTCATCACGGTGCCCTGTGAAGGGAAGGACGCGGTGTGTTCCCTGGAACGAGCCTTTCAGGCCGTGTCACTGGAAGACCCGGATCGCGGAAGCAGGAGGCTCCCTGAGACCGCCCACAAGAAGAAGACATCATCCGGCCTGGCCCCTTAGGAGGCAGGCCCCTCTGGGCCCGTTCCTGCCCAGGGGGAACCTCCTTCCATCGCATAGGAAAGCGCGCCCGGCGCCCTCCTCAGGCAGGGCACGGGGGCTCTCCCTTGGAGGGCCACCGACCTAGCTAGGGTCACGAGGGAGGCGCTTGGGCACCACATGGAGGCGTGTTTCGAAGCACGTTTCCCTCAAGAAGGAGCAAGGCGAGGAAAGCCAGACCCTCAGGAGTTCGTTAGCAAGGCCATTCAGGAGCTACAGGAGTCAAGAGTCATGAAAGGCGGCCGCCGCCTACCAGCAGTGGCTCCCCATCCAGGCGAGGATGGTGGGCTGCGCGTCTGCATCGACATACCAGGGCTCAACCGACTCGCCTCTCTGGAGCGCCTCTGGCCCTCGTTAGTGGGGCGTTGCGGAGGTCCACCCCACAGCTACGTTCGCATGCCTTACGGCTTGCCGAACGCGGCTGCCACGCACCAGCGCCTCATGAGGGGCGCCACGGAGGCACGGGAGGCCAGGCGTTCCGCAGCCCTGGCGGAGATGGAGATGGTCCGCGAGGAGCCGCCAGCGCCTTCGGAGCCTCCCGAGGCCCCTGGGCCTGGGGGCTCGTGAGGATCGGCTTCCGCTGCCCACCGAGTCTGCTACACCAACAGTCCTTCATCCTCAACATCATCAGGTGACATCTTTCAAGTTTCATTTCCAGCTGGGAGCGCCCCCCCCCAGGGCTGCATTATTCCCAGGCCGCGTGGGTCCGTCCCTGCGGCATGCATCCCTTTCATTTCATGTTATTAGCTTACCTCGTTGGGGGCGCCCCTCGGGCTGCATCATCCCCAAGTCGCTCGGGCCTGACCCAGTGATGTCCGCCTTCCCAGCATCTATTTAAATGAATCCACTCCTTCGCGGCTAATGTGCTTGACCTAGTTGCCCGCTCAACTGACGGAACTTCTCCCAAACGGCACGACGCTTGCGCATGGGTCCGTCCCTGCAACACCGACAAACCTGAATGGCTGAGCTCTGGCCGTGGCAGCCCCGCATGGCGCCACCTCATCAAGCCTTCAGTGCCTCATTACCCCTCGGAAGCAACCAACGGTTGACTGTCAATTGTCATGGCAACCCCCTCGTTTCTTTTTCTATGATGGGTTTACAGGGTCTCCTAAAGGAGCTGCGTCAAGCGAGGCCCTTGCGGTGTCTCCCTCACTCTCGTCCGCGCGAACTGCTTGAACGTTAAAGGGGGGTGCCTGAGCATCGTGACTCAGGGCTCCTACTGGCTCTCCAGCCCTCACCCTCTGGCCTTGTCCACGGCATCGCGACCTGGCATACCAGCGACGGCTGAGACTCGCTCGAGGGCCAGGACCCGAGGATGTAGAGCAGAAAGGGGAGCAAGGGCGAGAGGGGAGGGACACACGAGGACCTCGCCGAGCAACCTCGCGCCTGCCGATGCACGGACCCGGCGACACACCAGAGAGCGGCCCCTGATTCTCAAGATAAGTCACCACCCGGAAGCGCCAGCTACCGTGGCATCATCCCCACACCTAATGCAATCCCGTGTTAGCGACGCCGCTCTCCTTTCTCACCAAACGACGGCTGCTTGAGCGCCAAAGGGGACCTCCTGAGCATCACGACTCAGGGGCTCTTATCGGACTCCGGGTCGCTCACCTCTGGCCTTGACCACGGCATCGCGACCTGGCATACCGGCGACGGCTGAAGCCGCCTTGGGACTGGGACCTGTCGGCGCAGAGCACCAAGCCCTTGTGAGGTTTGAAAGGGAGGACTGAGCTAAGACGGAATGAGCAACTCGCACAATTCTACGACAAGGGGTATATTAACAAAACAGGATCAGAGGCACCTTACAAGCCCCCACGGGACGCGTCTTTGATTCCTCGCAGGGAACAGATCCTAAAGGAACACTAACTACGCGCGCCCCTGCAAAAGAGGCCATCATCAATAGTGGGCCGTCAAGCACCGGCGCCAACCCCATCCAGATCAGAGTCGACGACGGCCTGACGAGCCCGCCCTGCTCCAGGAGCGGCGCCGGCTCGGGGGCTCGTAGCTGTCGTCGCTCGTCTCCGGAGTCGCGAAGAGCTCGCCGGAGTCGCTGGAACCTCCGACGCCTCCACCGCCTGAGGAGCCGCCAAGGGAGCGGTTGGCGGGCCCATTCCTTGCCGCAGCAGGGTCCTGGCCACCTCTCCCGGGGCAGCACTCCAGCCGGTGCCCATTCGCATCGAAGACCTTGAAGAACATCACCGAAGCACCGTCGTACTCCAAGTGGATCGCGAGGGCGCCTCTTGCCCTGCAAACCCGAGCGATTTCGCCCCAGCCCCGAGTCATGAAGACCTCGCCCGGGGCAATGACCGCGACCTCTACCTCGGTCGCGAGGGTGCAGCAGCCGGCGTGCTGCAGCCAAAGCTCCAGGAGTTCTCCCTGCGGCATGATGGAGGCAAAGAAGGGAGGAAGGCGAATCCAAGACTGAGGAGTCATGGCGACGTGGAGCACGAACTCTCGGGAGGAGCCCTCGGTGTGGACCCCAGGGGGGACGACCCACACCTTCGTGACTCATCGACACCGACGGCGGCGCAGCCCGTGGCGATCAGCATCAGCTCCTTCAGGGCCCTCGATGTGGGCGTACAAGGGAAGCGGGAACCCCGGCGGTGCCCGTCGCACCAAGGCCTCAACACCACCTGATGGGCCCCCTCGTCCGGGCCACGGAGGACGAGCCATTTCTTCGGCGGGAGCGGGTCTGGCTCCTCTCGGGGAGCCTTCCCCTTCTCAGCCGTCGAGAACCGGCGGATCGGAGCCATCGCAGCAAGACGGAGCAAGGACCGGGAAGAAGGAGAAGCAAGGAGGGATGGACTGGAAGGGCGCGCGCTGTTCCGTACTTATGGCCGGCGAAGGCCAACCGCAGACCTCCACGATCGCAGGTAATCATGACCCACTTTGCATGCAAGGACTTGTCCAGTCCGCGCAGTTGCCGAGGCGCCATGGGGAAGTGGAGGCGCCCACGTCCAATCAACCGCCACGCGGCGCCCAAGGCCGCAGGCTATTAGGGCCCGCGGCGCTTCGCTCTTGCCCTTCCTCCTCCCTGCACGGCCAAGTCCGGGCGCGCCTTGGGCCCGGGGGCTACTGTCAGCGTTCTGGGAACGGGTGTCCCCAGACTTGCCTGCCTGCGGCCTGCGGCGTGGCTCAAAGGGGGGCCCAGCATGGCCCATCTTCACCATCACAGACCCAAGACCCTCGCGAGGGGCCAAGCCTCGCGGGGCGGACGACGCGGAGCTTCCTCAGGCACGGCCTCATCAGGTTGGCTTGCGAGGAGGCGGAGAGATCAAGGTGGGGTACCTCACGAGGTGCCTGTGACGCAAGCCATGACGACCAAGGGCACCAGGCGGGTGCCAGCCCGCGCAGTGTCCTCCTTTCCTCTTTGGTGCAAAGGGGCAAGCGCAGCCGCGGAGTACCGAGGCATCAGGCAAAGGTTGCCATTTCGGTGCAACAAGACCAAGACCCAGAGGACTGCAAGACGGAGGTCATCGTGGAGCCCAACACGGCGTCACCACCAGAGCTTTGTGCAGGCGAAGACTACTTTTGTCAGGATAACTGGTACTAGCTGTCCCCTTCCAAATTAGCCCGCCATTGTTGGCTCCCTTCCCGCTCGATATTTGGGAAGAGGACCAGGGCCTCTATAAATAGAACCAGCCACCCGCAGGATGGAAGCAGCTCGGTGAGGGGGTGAGAGGTTGAGAGAGAGAGAAGGGTGACTGAACTCCTCCCAGCAGTTCATCGCCCCAGCCAAGAACAGACCCTCGCGAGGCTGTTCTTCCTTGTATTGTTCATCATCATCATCCCAAGAGGCAATCTACCACACCACACACTGGAGTAGGGTGTTACACCACAACGGTGGCCCGAACCAGTATAAACCCTGTGTCTCTTGTGTTGTTCTTTCCATAGCTTAGATCTTAGCGAGGCGGAGGGGTGCAGGTAGGTAGGAGGCGAAATCTCCGTGCGCACCCCAGTGTTCGAACCTCAAGGGTCTGCCGGAACCCAAAATCCGACAGAGTTAGCAGCCGTAGTACATGCCTTGAAAACATGGAGACATTTCCTCATTGGAAATCATTGTGAGGTGTACACGGATCATAAGAGTTTGAAGTACATTTTCACATAGAAGGAGTTGAATCTCAGACAAAGGAGATGGTTGGAGCTTATCAAGGATTATGATAGGGAATTGCATTATCATCCCAGAAAGGCTAATGTAGTAGCAGACACATTAAGCCGTAAGAGCCATGTTAATACGTTAATGACGGGAGAAATACCCAAGGAGTTAGCCAAAAATCTTCGTGAACTATGTTTGGAAATAGTTCCGAGAGGCCATGTAGCAGGATTGGAGATTTAGTCAACTTTGATGGATAGAATCAGAGAAGCTCAGAAAGCTGACAAAGAGATTGCCGCTATAAAGGAGAAACTGAGCAAAGGAAAAGCTAAAGGATTTCGTGAGGATGAGCACGACACCCTATGGTTTGAAGACCGTGTTTATGTGCCCAAGGACCCGGAGATCAGGAAGTTGATTTTGCAAGAGGCACACGACTCACCGTATTCAATTCACCCAGGAAATACCAAGATGTATTTGGATTTGAAGGATATTTTCTGGTGGACCAGAATGAAGAAGGATATTGCGGAGTATGTAGCAGTTTGTGATGTATGCCAGAGAGTAAAGGCAGAGCATCAGAAGCCAGCAGGATTGTTACAACCATTGCCGATACCCGAATGGAAGTAGGATAAGCTAGGCATGGATTTTATCACGGGATTACCCAGGAATCGTTCAGGCTATGACTCGATTTGGGTTGTAGTTGATCGATTGACAAAAGTAGCTCATGTCATCCCAGTAAAGACCACTTATACTAGTGCTAAGTTGGCGAAGATATACATGACCAGGATCGTACGTCTGCATGGAGTTCCAAGGAGTATCGTATCGGATAGAGGAACCCAGTTTACCTCAAAGTTCTAGAAGCAGTTGCACAAAACATTGGGAACCAGGCTAGAGTTTAGTACAGCTTTTCATCCACAGACAGATGGACAGACCGAGAGAGTCAATCAGATTTTGGAGGATATGCTGAGAGCTTGTGCGCTAGATTATGGATCTAGTTGGGACGATAATTTGCCATATGCAGAGTTCTCTTACAACAAAAGCTACCAAACCAGTTTAAAGATGGCCCCTTTCGAAGCTTTGTACGGAAGGAGGTGCAGGACACCGTTGTCGTGGGACGAAATTGGAGACCACTAGTTGTTTGGACCTGACTTGATTAAAGAGTCTGAACAGAAGGTGAAGTTGATTCGCAATAGGCTCAAGGTAGCCCAGTCCAGACAGAAGAGTTATGCGGATTCTAAACGCAAGGAGACAGTTTACGAAGTTAGGGATAGAGCTTATCTTCGAGTATCTCCACTTCGAGGAACGAAGCGTTTTGGAGTAAAAGGGAAGTTAGCGCCACGATTTGTAGGACCCTATCGAGTTTTGGAGCGTATGGGAGAAGTGGCCTACAAGTTGGAATTGCTTGAAGGATTGTCAGGAGTTCATGATGTGTTCCACGTTTCCCAATTGAAGAAGTGTCACGCGGAGATGGCTGACATACCATTGAGAGACACAGTGCCTTTGGAAACTATTCAGTTGGATAACGATTTGACCTACGAGGAGAAACCAGTCAGGATTCTCGAGTTTGCCAGTCGAGTTACCCGCAACAAAGTTATCAAGTTTTGCAAAGTTCAGTGGAGCCACCACACGGAGGATGAAGCCACCTGTGAGCGAGAGGAAGATTTTCTCAAAGACCACCCTCACTTATTTTCTAGCCAACCCGAATCTCGGGGGTGAGATTCATCTTAAGGGGGGTAGGTTTGTAACATCCCAAATTTTCAATTTGGAATGTTATGCATTAGATCATCAATGCATATCATATTTTATTTTGCATTTTGATTGATCCTAAAAATTCTACGCAACTCAATGACCCACGGAGAGAGTTGGGGATTTCGTTATTTTCATATTTGAGTTTTCTCAAATTTTGAGAATAGGATCATTTGATTTTATTTATTTTATCATCAAGTATTTCTATTACAAAAATATGAGAGAGGGAATAAAATGACTTTCCCACAATAAAGAAATATTGAGGATTTAATAATAAAATCAAATAAGATTTTATTTCGGAGTTTTTCGGTGTTTTATTTGAATATTAGGAAAAAAGTGCATTTTTCAAAATTGCATTTAGGGCCCAAATAAATGTTCACCTTGTGCGGCTTGATTTGAGAAGCCCGTGAAAATTTATTTCGGAATTTTTGGAGTCCGTTTAGTATTTCTTTTTATTTTTTTCCCAACGGAATAATTAAAAAAAACAAACCGACTTAACGGGCCGTGTCCGACCTGGACACCGACCCGGGGGGGCCTTTATAAGCCGAGGCAGCCCACCCCGAGGGAAACCCTAGCCAGCACCCAGCCCAGCCGCCGCCCTAGCCGCCGCCGCCGAGGTTCGTCGCGCCTCGTTTTCCGTGCCAAAAAAAAGAGAAAAAAATCAGCGTTCGTCGTTTTTCTTTTTCTCGGATTAAATCCGTGATTTTTATGATCGTGATTCTTGATCCGATTTTCGTTTTAGTATAACTTTTCGCTCGTTTATCGGAATCAGGCGATTCAAGCGCCTAGAGTTTTGTCTTGAAACCCTCTATCCATTTAACCAACTTAAACAAGATTTTGCTACTGTAAAATTTTCCCTAGATCCAGATTACTAGAACAAAGTTGTTTTGTTTCGTCGTTTGACTTTCGTTGCTTCGTTCGATTTGATTCTTTTGCCAACCGGAGTTCTTAAGTTGAATCTTCTGGTTAGATCTCTTATTTGAGTTTTACCTGTGCATTAGATGAGTACTTATTGTATGCTTGTTTGTTTGTCTGTGATAGAATAGCCGGAGTGCACCGCCTGTTACTTCGAATCGTTAGGTTTCGGGGATCATCAGCAAGGCAAGTAACACTTTGATCATACCTTTTCTACTACCCAGTTTTATTGCATTAGATCAATCCTCACACATTGCATGATTAGGATCTAATTAAATTGTGGGATGGGAAGTAGATGAGGTAGTACCTATTACCTGTTTATTATCAAACCTTTGGGAGTTACTTCTACGTTTCCTTATTATGCCATGCTATGCTAGTAGATGTGGATTGGGTGAGTGATATCCATGACAGATGTGAGATTGTTAATTAATGGTTTATCTAAGGTGGAAACTTAAACACACATCTGGGTGGATTGAGGCACCTGGGTATTCCAGGACTTGCCTGTTTTCTTTTGGACCGCCACCGAGGCTCAAAGGGATCATGAGACTATTCATGCTAGAAACTTCCGTGTGCAGCCACAAGCTATTATGGGCTCTAGCATAGTTGACTAAGTCGTGCGAACTCTTACAGTGGTAGACTAGCAGATGTAGGGGATGTAGGTGGTATGGTCTACCCGATCGTAAGGTGCTAGCGCTTCTGAAAGACTATGTCTCGGTCATCCGTCTTCTCAAACACCTTGTAGTGCGAGAAACCAAACGGAGGCGATCGAGTCTTGTGGGGAAAAGTGCGCAAACCTCTGCAGAGTGTAATAAACTAATCATGGTTAGCCGTGTCCCCGGTTATGGACATCTTGAGTATCTAGTACCTGGATTATCGTGTGAATCTCAACATGTTACTCTAAATTAATTTTGTTGGGTTATGTTCAATGATGATGTTTAATTGGGATTGAGAATGCTGTCAACCATTCTCAATGTTTAACAACCACCATAATAGTTAAATAAATTTTATTCCTTTGAAGTAGGGAAAAATTGGCTTTACGCAAAACTGTAACCATAGAGCTTTCCACCAGCCAAATATGCATATAGTATAGCTGTTTCATTCCATTACTCTCTATGTGTTACCTTGCCAGCATATTCCATGTGCTGACCCGTCTCGGGCTGCAACGTTAATGTTGCAGACTTTTCAGACGACGATTAAGGAGTTTTTAGGTCGTGGTTCTATACTCAGTGATGCCGTTGGAGTTGATGGACTCACTTATCTTCCAAGCCATCCGCTGTCATCGTTATTAGATGGCCTTAAGCCATATTTATTGTAATAAGTTCTCTTCTGAGACACTCGATGTAATAAGTGTGTGATTGCTACTCTGCTATAAATCCTCCGAGTACTGTGTGGTGTCAGCATTACTGATCCAGGGATGACACCGGAGCACAGAGATCAGACTGTTTGAGGTCTGGTCGCTACAAAATGGCAGATCACCTCCTCACCTGAACTCGACGCGGCTCCATCACAGATATGCAGCTTTGCTGACCTCCAAGGTGGCTCACCAGAAGTGAAGCCATTGTCGTTGAACGAATTAGACCGGGGCAATACCCCGAACACGCCATCGAACACCAGATCTTGCATCCTTCCACGACTAAGACGCCGATGGAGGAAACCACACCTGTTATCCATCAACCACGAACCTAACACATGTTCTGTCTTCCAGATGTCGTCGATGCAGACCACAATCTGTATCCACTGCTGGACTACCTCCTAAGCTCCGCGCAGAAGTTGGAGCAGACGTTGTCGCAACGGCGGAGCCCGAGGGCACATGTCCACTACGAGGATGCGGCCGCTGCCACACCATCCTTACTTGAACAAATTGGTTTCCAAAACCATCCCCAACCATAGGAACGGTCGCCTTGTTGGAGAAGGATATGAAGAATCTTTATTCAGCACCGCCATCACTGCCGCCGAAGCCAAGACGATGAACAGCCTAAAATAAAGTTACTTTAGCCTAAAACTGTCCACACACGTGGATCCGGTGACCCTCCCCCCCTCAACACTGACGACTGAGGTCGCGTCGAAGGGGAAACGCCGGAGGAACGCGGTGAAAGAAACTCGCTGGTGGCGGCTAGGGTTTTCTAGTCGCCTCCTGAGAGGAAAAGAGCTGGCCTCGGAGAAACCATGGTCTTTTCTTAGAGTTTGTGCTTGCTTTACTATCTCTGCTACTTCGAATGGGCTATGTACATATGGTCCGTATACATACATGTCATGTTTAGATAATCTAGGGCCATTCCTAAAAATAAGATAATCTGGGACCCCTCAAAACTTTGGCCGACGTCTATTCAATTAGAGCAACTAACTAAGTGCTAGCCCTAAAAATACTGAGTGGTACCCCTTGCAGGACCCCCTCAAGAGTTATTTTTAGTGGGCTGAGAGTGCGTCACTTGACGCGCTCTCAAGTGATGCCATATGTCACGTGCTGGGCACTCCCTCGATATTTTATCGTTTTATTTTTCTGTACATGCATGTTTTCGAGGTTTAGATGGTTCTTTTCGTGTTATCCGGCTTTTCAGTTCTTGCCTAGTTTTTTGAGATTTTGGAGGAAAAAGATTGCATGAAAAAACTGTGCTTTCTTTTCTTGCTTTCATGGGAGGCACAGATTTGCTTCCATGGTGGCACAGTTTTGCTTCCGTGAGAAGCCTGGTTGTGCCTTTCACAAGAACAAAAACGTGTTGTTGTCCTCCATGAGATGCATATATTTGCTTCTCGTAGAGGCACATATTTGCTTCCACAAGAGGCACATATGTGATCCTCAGAAAGGAAAAAACGTGTTTCGTTTTGCTTTCACGAGGGGCATATGTTTTTCTTCTATGAGAGGCAAAATTGTGCCTCTGGAAAGAGGACAAAAACGTGTTTTTTTATAAGAGACACATATTTTAAATATTGATACACGAAAAAGGAGAAAACTCCCAGACGACCACTTGTCAACCCTTGAGGCGGTGGGAATGACCTTTGCAATGGATGTTCCTTAACTAGTAACTTCACTACTTAACGCCTTAAGTGGCCGTTATTGGTTATCCTATAGACGGGCGCACATCAACTCCCTTCCTTCGATACTAACGGGCCGGGCCATATAAGGTTGCAACAAGAGAGTCGTTCCTGATTTTGGGAACCTTCCAAAAGCTTCCTAGCCGGTTTGGGAAGCTTTCGGTTGGTTTTATTCTTTTTTGTTTAAGTTTTTCTGAACCGGTCTTTTCTGTTTTTTCATTTTATTTTTTAGTTTTTTACTTTGACTTTTTTATTTCTTTCTTTATTTCTTTATTATTACTATTTTTCCGGAACTCTTTTAGTGGCCTTTTGAAAATTTATGAACTTTTTCAAATCAATGAACTTTTGTTTCAAAATCGATGAACCTTTTTAATATTTGAGAATTGTTTCAAATCTGAAGAAATGTAGGGAAAGGATGCGTACTATAGACCCAAAGTGGTCAGACCCTTTCCTGGACCCTGCGCAAGTGGGAGGTAGGTGCACTGGGCTGCCCTTTTATAGATGAATAATTTTTCAATTCGTAAACTATTTATTAAACTCATTATAAATATATTTTTTTGAATATGTGAACCTTTTAAAAAAATTGAGGATATCTTATTTGAAATTAGTGAACTATTTTATGAAAATTCCAGAACTTTTTTTTAAGTTTTGTGATTTTTTTTTTCAAAATTCATGATTTTTTCGGAAGTGCTGAAGTTTTTTCAACCCCTTGAACTCTTTTAAAATCCTGCAAACTTTTCTGAGATTTGTGAACTTCTTTAAAAAAGCATTGAACTTTCTTGATATTTGTAGAAATTTAATTCGCCTATGTCCTCCTTCTAGTAACAAACCGTCCTCTGGCATGAAGAGACAGAGTAATGGGCCGGCCCAGTGGTGGAGGTCGCTCGATCGTTTTCCTTTTTAAACTCAATTTCGTTTATTTTTAATTTTTGTTATATTTTAAAATAACGAAAATACATATATTTGAAAGAAATACATAAGTTTGAAAAACAAAAAAACGTTTGTGGAGTGTTAAAAAAATGTTGGTGCAACTATAAAAAATGTTTATAATTCCAAATATTGTAAATAATTCTACTACGTAAAACACTTTACGTAAAAGCATTTGAACAAAAAATTAACCAAGCATGTGAAAAATGTTAAATGCGCATAGAGATTTTTTTTTCATCTATGCAAAAAATGTATACATAAATGCATGAATAAAGTTGCTCATGAATTTCTAATATGTTAATCTTGTATTTATTTCAAAATGTTCATTGTGTATATAAAAATATCGACAATATATTCATAAAGTGTGGACCATATATTCAAAATATATTAATCTTGTATTAGAAAAATGTTAATCAAGCATTTGAAAATGTTAAATGTGTATAGAAAAAATGTTGACCATGTATTTTATGTTAATATTGTACTCTCTCCGTTTCCGCGGCAAGTAATTCCCTGCGGGGACCATGTATTCTAAAATATTATTTTATTCAAAAAAATCAAGCATTCGAATTTTTGTAATGTGCATAGATTTTTTTACCATGCATTAAAAAATCAATCTTTATTTGAAATATGTGAATCAAAAATTAAAAACATTGTTCAAAATATGTATGGAAAAAATGTTGACCATGTATTGAAAAAAGTTTATCTTGTATTAAAAAAACGGTTGGACGTGTTCAAAAAAGTAATTTAGACATGTACCAAAAATGTACAGTGTGTATGGAAAAGAGTAGACATAAAAAATATAAGTTTTAAAAACTATTAGTCACGCATTTCAGAAATGTTTGACGTGTATATAAAAAATATTTCTGATGTATAAAACAATGATGAATCTGTACTAAAAAAAGTTAACATGTGTTGTACAAAAAATAAAACTGACGAAAAGCGATAACAAATACAAAGAAACAAGAGAAAAGGCGAAGAAAACAGAAAAAAACGAAGAAAACCAAAGTATAACAAAGAACTAATGGAAAATAGAAAAAACAATGTAGTGAAAAACAAAAGAAAATAAAAATGTATAACTAAGAAAAAGAAAACAATGAAGAAAAACCAAAAAAACAATGAAAAGAAGAGAGAAAAGGAAAAAACATGTGAAAACCAATGAATAAACAAAGAAAACCATTGAAAAACAATATAACCAAAGAAAAAACACAAGAAAGAAATAGAAAACCAAAGAAAACCATTGAAGAAATAGAGAAAAGCGAAAGAAAAGAAAACCAAGAGGAACAAAAACCAAAGCAATTTAGTGAAGCGAACGAATCAAAAGCACCAAGCGCAGCATGCAAACGAACTGAGGGGACAGCCTTGTACTTTACCGAATAGGGAAGGCCTTCAGCTAGCTCAGTAGATATCTCGCTATAAGTTAGACATACCCTCGCGACCGAGCGAGCGGGGAACCTGTTGCTACCGTGGCCCAAGGGTGTGACGCCCCCGATTCAAACGTACACTATTTATACATGTAAACGTGTACAATCAGGATCAGAGACTCACGGGAAGATATCACAACACAACTCTAAACTCAAATAAAATA